>NW_024736863.1:0-12145 GCF_018991925.1 Homarus americanus
GGACTTTGTTATACTCGATCAGGGGATATGTTATACTCGATCAGGGGACTTTGTTATGCTCGGTTCAGGGGTCTTTGTTATACTCGTCCATTGGGCTTTGTTATACTAGGATCAGGGGACTTTGTTATACTCGATCAGGGGACTTTGTCTTACTCGATGATGGCCCTTTGTTATACTCCACCAGGGGACTTTGTTATAATCGATCAGGGGACTTTATTATGCTCCATCTGGGGACTTTGTTATACTGCGCCAGGAGACGTTGTTATCCTTGATGAGGGGATATGTTATACTCGATCAGGGGACTTTGTTATACTGGACCAGGAGACTTTGTTATACTCGATCAGGGGACTTTGTTATACTCGTCCAGGGGACTTTGTTATACTCGGTTCAGGGGTCTTTGTTATACTCGTCCAGTGGGCTTTGTTATACTAGGATCAGGGGACTTTGTTATACTCGATCAAGGGACTTTGTCTTACTCGATGAGGAGACTTTGTTATGCTCGATCTGGGTACATTGTTATACTGCGCCAGGAGACGTTGTTATACTCGATGAGGGGATATGTTATACTCGATCAGGGTCTTTGTTATATTGGACCAGGGGACTTTGTTATACTCAATCAGGGACTTTGTTATACTCGATCAGGGGACTTTGTTATACTTGTCCTGGGGGCTTTGTTATACTCGATCAGGGGACTTTGTTATACTCGATTAGGGACTTTGTTATACTCGACAAGGGGACTTTTTTATACTATACCAATGGACTTTGTTATACTCGATGAGGGGCCTTTGTTATACTCGATCTGGGGACTTTGTCATACTCGACCAGGGGACTTTGTTATATGCGATCAGGGGACCTTTCTATACTCGATCAGGGGACTTTGTTATACTCAACCAGAGGACTTTGCTATACTCGATTTGTTATACTCAACCAGAGGACTTTGCTATACTCGATCAGTGGACTTTGTTATACTCAATCAGGGGACTTTGTTTTACACAATCAGGGGGCTTTGTTATACTCGATGAGGGGATATGTTACACTCGATCAGGGTCTTTGTTATATTGGACCAGGGGACTTTGTTATACTCGATCAGGGACTTTGTTATACTCGATCAGGGGACTTTGTTATACTCGTCCAGGGGGCTTTCTTATACTCGATCAGGGGACTTTGTTATACTCGATCAGGGGACTTTGTTATACTCGAGCAGAGGACTTTGGTATATTCGATCAGGGGATATGTTATACTCGATCAGGGGACTTTGTTATACTTGATTAGGGGACTTTGTTATACTCGATCAGGGGACATTGTTATACTCGACCAGGGGCCTTTGTTATACTCGATCACCGGACTTTGCTATACTCGATAAGGGGTCTTTGTAATACTCGATAAGGGGAATTTGTTGTACTCGATAAGGGGACTTTGTTAGACTCGAACAGGGGACTTTGTTATACTCGACCAGGGGACTTTTTTATACTCGATTAGGCGGCTTAGTTATACTCGATCAGGTGACTTTGTTATACTCGATGAGGGGCTTTTCTTATACTTGATCAGGGGCCTTTGTTATACTAGATCAGAGGACTTTGTTATACTCGATTAGGGGCCTTTTTTGACTCGATCAGAGGCCTTTGTTATACTCGATCAGGGGACTTTCTTATACTCGATCAAGGGACTTTTTTATACTCGAGCAGGGGGCTTTGTTATACTCGATGATGGGACTTTGTTATATTCGATGAGGAGGATTTGTTATACTCGATCAGGGGACTTTGCTATACTCGACCAGGGAACTTTGCTATACTCGACCAGGGGACTTTTTTATACCTGACCAATGGACTTTGTTATACTAAATGAGAGGCCTTTGTTATACTTGATCAATGGACTTTGTTATACTCAATGAGGGACCTTTGTTATACTCGATCAGGGGACTTTTTTATACTCGACCAGAGGACTTTGTTATACTCGATCAGGGGATATGTTATACTCGATCACTGGACTTGTTATACTCGATTAGGGGCCGTTGTTTTACTCGATGAGGGGGCTTTGTTATATTCGACCAGGGGTCTTTTTTATACTTGATCAGCGAACTTTGTTATACTCAACCAGGGTACTTTTTCAAAATTAAACAGGGTCTTTGTCATACTCGATCAGGTGAATTTTGTTATACTCGATCAGGGGATATGTTATATTCGATCAGGGGACTTTGTTATACTCAACCAGAGGACTTTGTTATACTCGATTAGGGGACTTTGTTATACTCGATCAGGGGACTTTGTTATACTCGATCAGGGGACTTTGTTATACTCAATCACGGAACTTTGTTATGCTCGATCAGGGGACTTTGTTATACTCAACCAGAGGACATTGTTATACTCGATCAGGGGAGTTTGTTATACTCAATCAGGGGACTTTGTTATACTCGATCAGGGGACGTTGTTATACTCGATCAGGGGACTTTGTTAAACTCAATCAGGGGACTTTGTTATACTCAACCAGAGGACTTTGTGATACTCGATCAGGGGACTTTGTTATACTCGATCAGGGGACTTTGTTATACTCGATCATGGACTTTTGTTACTCAATCAGGGGACTTTGTTATACTCAATCAGGGGACTTTGTTATACTCGATCAGGGACTCGTTATACTCAATCAGGACTTTGTTATACTCAACCAGAGGACTTTGTTATACTCGATCATGGGACTTTGTTATACTCGATCAGGGACTTTGTTAGGATTTTGACGGACTTTGTTATACTCAATCAGGGACTTTGTTATGCTCGATCAGGGGACTTTGTTATACCCAACCAGAGGACTTTGTTATATCGATCAGGGACTTTGTTATACTCAACCAGAGGACTTTGTTATACTCGATCAGGGGACTTTGTTATACTCAAACTTTGTTATGCTCGAGGGGACTTTTGTTATTCGATCAAAGGACTTTGTTATACTCGATCTGGGGACTTTGTTATACTCGACCAGGGACTTTGTTATACTCGACCAGGGGACTTCTTATACTTGACCAATGGACTTTGTTATACTCAATGAGGGGCCTTTGTTATACTCGATCAGGTGACTTTCTATACTCGACCAGGGGACTTTGTTATATGCGATCAGGGGACTTTTTTATACTCGATCAGGGGTCTTTGTTATACTCAACCAGAGGACTTTGCTATACTCGATCAGGGGACTTTGTTATACTCAATCCGGGGACTTTGTTATACTCGATGAGGGGCCTTTGTTATACTCGATGAGGGGGCTTTGTGATACTCGACCAGGGGACTTTGTTATACTCGACCAGGGGACTTTGTTATACTCGATCAGGGGACTTTGTTATATTCGATCAAGGGACTTTTGTTTTCTCGATCAGGGGACTTTGTTATACTCGACGAGGGGCCTTTGTTATACTCGATCACCAGACTTTGTTATACTCGATAAGGGGACTTTGATATACTCGATAAGGGGAATTTGTTATACGCGATAAGGGGACTTTGTTAGACTCGAACAGGGGACTTTGTTATACTCGACCAGGAGACTTTGTTATACTCGATTAGGCGGCTTTGTTATACTCGATGAGGGGACTTTGTTATACTCGATGAGAGACCTTTGTTATACTCGATCTAGGGCCTTTGTTATACTAGATCAGAGGACTTTGTTTTACTTGACCAATGGACTCTGTTATACTCGATGAGGGTCCTTTGTTATACTCGGTCTGGGGACTTTGTTATACTCGAGCAGGGGACTTTGTTATACTCCATCAGGGGACTTTTTTATACTCGACCAGAGGACTTTGTTATACTCGATTAGGGGACTTTGTTATACTCGACCAGGGGACTTTCTTATACTTGACTAATGGATTTTGTTATACTCAATGAGGGGCCTTTGTTATACTCGATCAGGGGACATTGTTATACTCGACCAAGGGACTTTGTTATACTTGATTAGGGGACTTTGTTATACTCGATCAGGGGTCTTTGTTATACTCAATCAGGGGACTTTGTTATACTCGAATAGGGCATTTATTATACTCGATGAGGGGGCTTTGTTATACTCGACCAGGGGACTTTGCTATACTCGAGCATAGGACTTTGGTATATTCGATTAGGGGATATGTTATACTCGATCAGGGGACTTTGTTATACTTGATTAGGGGACTTTATTATACTCGATCAGGGGACTTTGCTATACTCCACCAGGGACTTTGTTATACTCGATCAGGGGATATGTTATACTCGATCAGGGGACTTTGTCTTACTCGATGAGGGCCCTTTGTTATACTCGACCAGGGGACTTTGTTATAATCGATCAGGGGACTTTGTTATGCTCGATCTTGGTACTTAGTTATACTGCGCCAGGAGAAGTTGTTATACTCGATGAGGGGATATGTTATACTCGATCAGGGTCTTTGTTATATTGGACCAGGGGACTTTGTTATACTCGATCAGGGACTTTGTTATACTCGATCAGGGGACTTTGTTATACTTGTCCTGGGGGCTTTGTTATACTCGATCAGGGGACTTTGTTATACTCGATTAGGGACTTTGTTATACTTGACAAGGGAACTTTTTTATACTATACCAATGGACTTTGTTATACTCGATGAGGGGCCTTTGTTACACTCGATCTGGGGACTTTGTTATACTCGACCAGGGGACTTTGTTATATGCGATCAGGGGACCTTTTTATACTCGATCAGGGGAGTTTGTTATACTCAACCAGAGGACTTTGCTATACTCGATCAGTGGACTTTGATATACTCAATCAGGGGACTTTGTTATACTCGATGAGGGGGCTTTGTTATACTCGATGAGGGGGCTTTGTTATACTCGACCACGGGACTTTGTTATACTCGACCAGGGGACTTTGTTATACTTGATGAGGGGACTTTGTTTTACGCAATCAGGGGGCTTTGTTATACTCGATGAGGGAATATGTTATACTCGATCAGGGTCTTTGTTATATTGGACCAGGGGACTTTGTTATACTCGATCAAGGACTTTGTTATACTCGACCAGGGGATTTTGTTATACTCGATGAGGGGCTTTTCTTATACTTGATCAGGGGCCTTTGTTATACTAGATCAGTGGACTTTGTTATACTCGATTAGGGGCCTTTTTTGACTCGATTAGAGGCCTTTGTTATACTCGATCAGGGGACTTTCTTATACCCGATCAAGGGACTTTCTTATACTCGAGCAGGGGGCTTTCTTATACTCGATGATGGGCCTTTGTTATATTTGATGAGGAGGATTTGTTATACTCGATCAGGGGACTTTGCTATACTCGACCAGGGGACTTTGCTATACTCGACCAGGGGACTTTTTTATACCTGACCAATGGACTTTGTTATACTAGATGAGAGGCCTTTGTTATACTTGATCAAAGGACTGTGTTATACTCAATGAGGGACCTTCGTTATACTCGATCAGGGGACTTTTTTATACTCGACTAGAGGACTTTGTTATACTCGATCAGGGGATATGTCATACTCGATCACTGGACTTTGTTATACTCGATTAGGGGCCGTTGTTTTACTCGATGAGGGGGCTTTGTTATATTTGACCAGGGGTCTTTTTTATACTTGATTAGGGAACTTTGTTATACTCAACCAGGGGACTTTGTCATACTCGATCAGGGGAATTTTGTTATACTCGATCAGGGGATATGTTATAGTCGATCAGGGGACTTTGTTATACTCAACCAGAGGACTTTGTTATACTCGATCAGGGGACTTTGTTATACTCGATCAGGGGACTTTGTTATACTCGATCAGGGGACTTTGTTATACTCAATCACGGGACTTTGTTATGCTCGATCAGGGGACTTTGTTATACTCAACCAGAGGACTTTGTTATACTCGATCAGGGGACTTTGTTATACTCAATCAGGGGACTTTGTTATACTCGATCAGGGGACTTTGTTATACTCGATCAGGGGACTTTGTTATACTCAATCAGGGGACTTTGTTATTCTCAACCAGAGGACTTTGTGATACTCGATCAGGACTTGTTATACTCGATCAGGGTTTTGTTATACCTCGATCATGGACTTTTTTGTTATACTCAATCAGGGACTTATATACTCCAATCAGGGACTTTGTTTACTCGATCAGGGGACTTTGTTATACCTCAATCAGGGGACTTTGTTATACTCAACCAGAGAGGACTTTGTTATACCTGATCATGAGACTTTCTTTATACCGGATCAGGGATCTTTGTTGCGCCCCGATCAGGGGGCTTTGTTATGCTCGATCAGGAACTTTTGTTATACTCAACCAGAGGACTTTTGTTATACTCGATCAGGGGACTTTTGTTTCCAACCAGAGGACTCTCTTTATACTCGATCACGGACTTTGTTATACTCAATCAGGGGACTTTGGTTATGCTCGATTCCGGGGACTTTATTATCCTCGATCAGGGGACTTTGTTATACTCGACCAGGGTACTTTGTTATACTCGATCAAAGGACTTTGTTATACTCGATCTGGGGACTTTGTTATACTCGACCAGGGGACTTTCTTATACTTGACCAATGGACTTTGTTATACTCAATGAGGGGCCTTTGTTATACTCGATCAGGTGACTTTCTTATACTCGACCAGGGGATTTTGTTATATGCGATCAGGGGACTTTTTTATACTCGATCAGGGGTCTTTGTTATACTCAACCAGAGGACTTTGCTATACTCGATCAGGGGACTTTGTTATACTCAATCCGGGGACTTTGTTATACTCGATGAGGGGCCTTTGTTATACTCGATGAGGGGGCTTTGTGATACTCGACCAGGGGACTTTGTTATACTCGACCAGGGACTTTGTTATACTCGATCAGGGACTTTGTTATATTTCCGATCATGGACTTTCGTTTTCTGATCAGGACTTTTGTTATACTCTGACGAGGGGCCTTTGTTATACTCGGTTCACCGGACTTTGCTTATACCGATAAGGGACTTTGTTATACTCCGATAAGGGAATTTATATCGCGATAAGGGACTTTTGTTAGACTCGAACAGGGACTTGTTATACTTTAGACCAGGAGACTTTGTTATACTCGAGTAGGCGGCTTTGTTATACTCGATGAGGGGACTTTGTTATACTCGATGAGAGACCTTTGTTATACTCGATCTGGGGCCTTTGTTATACTAGATCAGAGGACTTTGTTATACTTGACTAATGGACTTTGTTATACTCGATGAGGGTCCTTTGTTATACTCGGTCTGGGGACTTTGTTATACTCGAGCAGGGGACTTTGTTATACTCCATCAGGGGACTTTTTTATACTCGACCAGAGGACTTTGTTATACTCGATTAGGGGACTTTGTTATACTCGACCAGGGGACTTTCTTATACTTGACTAATGGATTTTGTTATACTCAATGAGGGGCCTTTGTTATACTCGATCAGGGGACTTTGTTATACTCGACCAAGTTACTTTGTTATACTTGATTAGGGGACTTTGTTATACTCGATCAGGGGTCTTTGTTATACTCAATTAGGGGACTTTGTTATACTCGAATAGGGGCCTTTATTATACTCGATGAGGGGGCTTTGTTATACTCGACCAGGGGACTTTGCTATACTCGAGCATAGGACTTTGGTATATTCGATCAGGGGATATGTTATACTCGATCAGGGGACTTTGTTATACTTGATTAGGGGACTTTATTATACTCGATCAGGGGACTTTGCTATACTCCACCAGGGACTTTGTTATACTCGATCAGGGGATATGTTATACTCGATCAGGGGACTTTGTCTTACTCGATGAGGGCCCTTTGTTATACTCGACCGGGGGACTTTGTTATAATCGATCAGGGGACTTTGTTATGCTCGATCTGGGTACTTAGTTATACTGCGCCAGGAGAAGTTGTTATACTCGATGAGGGGATATGTTATACTCGATCAGGGTCTTTGTTATATTGGACCAGGGGACTTTGTTATACTCGATCAGGGACTTTGATATACTCGATCAGGGGACTTTGTTATACTCGTCCAGGGGACTTTGTTATACTCTGTTCAGGGGTCTTTGTTATACTCGTCCAGTGGGCTTTGTTATACTAGGATCAGGGACTTTGTTATACTCGATCAAGGGACTTTGTCTTACTCGATGAGGGCCCTTTGTTATACTCGACCAGGGGACTTTGTTATAATCGATCAGGGGACTTTGTTATGCTCGATCTGGGTACATAGTTATACTGCGCCAGGAGACGTTGTTATACTCCATGAGGGGATATGTTATACTCGATCAGGGTCTTTGTTATATTGGACCAGGGGACTTTGTTATACTCGATCATTGACTTTGTTATACTCGATCAGGGGACTTTGTTATACTCGATTAGGGACTTTGTTATACTCGACAAGGGGACTTTTTTATACTATACCAATGGACTTTGTTATACTCGATGAGGGGCCTTTGTTATACTCGATCTGGGGACTTTGTTATACTCGACCAGGGGACTTTGTTATATGCGATCAGGGGACCTTTTTATACTCGATCAGGGGACTTTGTTATACTCAACCAGAGGACTTTGCTATACTCGATCAGTGGACTTTGTTATACTCAATCAGGGGACTTTGTTATACTCGATGAGGGGGCCTTGTTATACTCGATGAGGGGGCTTTGTTATACTCGACCAGGGGACTTTGTTATACTCAATCAGGGGACTTTGTTTTACGCAATCAGGGGGCTTTGTTATACTCGATGAGGGAATATGTTATACTCGATCAGGGTCTTTGTTATATTGGACCAGGGGACTTTGTTATACTCGATCAAGGACTTTGTTATACTCGACCAGGGGATTTTGTTATACTCGATGAGGGGCTTTTCTTATACTTGATCAGGGGCCTTTGTTATACTAGATCAGTGGACTTTGTTATACTCGATTAGGGGCCTTTTTTGACTCGATTAGAGGCCTTTGTTATACTCGATCAGGGGACTTTCTTATACCCGATCAAGGGACTTTTTTATACTCGAGCAGGGGGCTTTGTTATACTCGATGATGGGACTTTGTTATATTCGATGAGGAGGATTTGTTATACTCGATCAGGGGACTTTGCTATACTCGACCAGGGGACTTTGCTATACTCGACCAGGGGACTTTTTTATACCTGACCAATGGACTTTGTTATACTAGATGAGAGGCCTTTGTTATACTTGATCAATGGACTTTGTTATACTCAATGAGGGACCTTTGTTATACTCGATCAGGGGACTTATTTATACTCGACCAGAGGACTTTGTTATACTCGATCAGGGGATATGTTATACTCGATCACTGGACTTTGTTATACTCGATTAGGGGCCTTTATTTTACTCGATGAGGGGGCTTTGTTATATTCGACCAGGGGACTTTTTTATACTCGATCAGGGAACTTTGTTATACTCAACCAGGGGACTTTTTCAAAATTAAACAGGGGACTTTGTCATACTCGATCAGGGGAATTTTGTTATACTCGATCAGGGGATATGTTATAGTCGATCAGGGGACTTTGTTATACTCAACCAGAGGACTTTGTTATACTCGATCAGGGGACTTTGATATATCCGATCAGGGGACTTTGTTATACTCGATCAGGGGACTTTGTTATACTCAATCACGGGACTTTGTTATGCTCGATCAGGGGACTTTGTTATACTCAACCAGAGGACTTTGTTATACTCGATCAGGGGACTTTGTTATACTCAATCAGGGGACTTTGTTATACTCGATCAGGGGACTTTGTTATACTCGATCAGGGGACTTTGTTATACTCAATCAGGGGACTTTGTTATTCTCAACCAGAGGACTTTGTGATACTCGATCAGGGGACTTTGTTATACTCGATCAGGGGACTTTGTTTATACTCGATCAGGGGACTTTATTTATACTCAATCAGGAGACTTTGTTATACTCAATCAGGGACTTGTTTTACTCAGCAGGACTTTGTTATACTCGATCAGGGTTTTGTTATACTCGATCAGGGGACTTTGTTATACTCGATCCAGGGACTTTGTTTATACTCAATCAGGGACTTTGTTATGCTCGATCAGGGGACTTTATTTATACTCAACCAGAGGACTTTGTTATACTCGATCAGGGACTTTGTTATACTCAACCAGAGGACTTTGTTATACTCGATCAGGGGACTTTGTTATACTCAATCAGGGGACTTTGTTACGCTCGATCTGTGGACTTTGTTATCCTCGATCAGGGGACTTTGTTATACTCGACCAGGGTACTTTGTTATACTCGATCAAAGGACTTTCTTATACTCGATCTGGGGACTTTGTTATACTCGACCAGGGGACTTTCTTATACTTGACCAATGGACTTTGTTATACTCAATGAGGGGCCTTTGTTATACTCGATCAGGTGACTTTCTTATACTCGACCAGGGGACTTTGTTATATGTGATCAAGGGACTTTTTTATACTCGATCAGGGGACTTGTTATACTCAACCAGAGGACTTTGCTATAATCGATCAGGGGACTTTGTTATACTCAATCAGGGGACTTTGTTATACTCGATCAGGGGACTTTGTTATATTCGATCAAGGGACTTTTTTTCTCGATCAGGGGACTTTGTTATACTCGACGAGGGGCCTTTGTTATACTCGATCACCGGACTTTGTTATACTCGATAAGGGGACTTTGTTATACTCGATCTGGGTACTTAGTTATACTGCGCCAGGAGTCGTTGTTATACTCGATGAGGGGATATGTTATACTCGATCAGGGTCTTTGTTATATTGGACCAGGGGACTTTGTTATACTCGATGAGGGACTTTGTTATACTCGATCAGGGGACTTTGTTATACTCGTCCTGGGGGCTTTGTTATACTCGATCAGGGCACTTTGTTATACTCGATTAGGGACTTTGTTATACTCGACAAGGGGACTTTTTTATACAATACCAATGGACTTTGTTATACTCGATGAGGGGCCTTTGTTATACTCGATCATTGGACTTTGTTATACTCAATCAGGGGACTTTGTTATGCTCGATCAGGGGACTTTGTTATACTCAACCAGAGGACTTTGTTATACTCGATCAGGGGACTTTGTTATACTCAACCAGAGGACTTTGTTATGCTCGATCTGGGGACTTTGTTATCCTCGATCAGGGGACTTTGTTATTCTCGACCAGGGTACTTTGTTATACTCGATCAAAGGACTTTGTTATACTCGACCAGGGGACTTTCTTATACTTGACCAATGGACTTTGTTATACTCAATGAGGGGCCTTTGTTATACTCGATTAGGTGACTTTCTTATACTCGACCAGGGGACTTTGTTATATGCGATCAGGGGACTTTTTTATACTCAATCAGGGGTCTTTGTTATACTCAACCAGAGGACTTTGCTATACTCGATCAGGGGACTTTGTTATACTCAATCAGGGGACTTTGTTATAGTCGATGAGGGGCCTTTGTTATACTCGATGAGGGGGCTTTGTGATACTCGACCAGGGGACTTTGTTATACTCGACCAGGGGACTTTGTTATACTCGATCAGGGGACTTTGTTATATTCGATCAAGGGACTTTTGTTTTCTCGATCAGGGGACTTTGTTATACTTGACGAGGGGCCTTTGTTATACTCGATCACCGGACTTTGTTATACTCGATAAGGGGACTTTGTTATACTCGATAAGGGGAATTTGTTATACGCGATAAGGGGATTTTGTTAGACTCGAACAGGGGACTTTGTTATACTCGACCAGGGGACTTTGTTATACTCGATTAGGCGGATTTGTTATACTCGATGAGGGGTCTTTGTTATACTCGATGAGGGGCCTTTGTTATACTCGATCTGGGGCCTTTGTTATACTAGATCAGGGGACTTTGTTATACTTGACCAATGGACTTTGTTATACTCGATGAGGGTCCTTTGTTATACTCGGTCTGGGGACTTTGTTATACTCGAGCAGGGGACTTTGTTATACTCCATCAGGGGACATTTTTATACTCGACCAGAGGACTTTGTTATACTCGATTAGGGGACTGTGT
Source organism: Homarus americanus (assembly GCF_018991925.1). Taxonomy (NCBI): domain Eukaryota; kingdom Metazoa; phylum Arthropoda; class Malacostraca; order Decapoda; family Nephropidae; genus Homarus; species Homarus americanus. Next base: position 11,974 of record NW_024736863.1, read on the forward strand.
TATACTCGACCAGGGCACTTTCTTATACTTGACTAATGGATTTTGTTATACTCAATGAGGGGCCTTTGTTATACTAGATCAGGGGACTTTGTTATACTCGACCAGTGGACTTTGTTATATGCGATCAGGGGACTTTTTTATATTCGATGAGGGGGCTTTGTTATACTCGACA
>NW_024736864.1:0-76405 GCF_018991925.1 Homarus americanus
TGATGTACTTCGTTCAGTTACGTATTGCTAACAAACACCTGGGAACTAACACCAGGGAACTAACACCTGGAACTAACACCTGGGAACTACACCTGAACTAACACCTGGGAACTAACACCTGGGATCTAACACCTGGGAACTACACCTGGGAACTACAAGTGGGAACCAACACCTGAGACACCTGGAACCGACACCTGGGAACCGACACCTGGGAACCAACACCTGGGATCTAAAACCGGGAACTACACCGGGAACTAACACCTGGGATCCTAACACCTGGGAACCGACACCTGGGAACCGACACCTGGGAACCGACACCTGGGAACCGACACCTGGGAACCGACACCTGGGCACTACACCTGGGAACTAACACCTGGGGAACTAACACCTGGAACTACACCCTGGAACTAACACCTGGGAACTAACACCTGGGATCTAACACCTGGGAACCGACACCTGGGAACCGACACCGAGGAACCGACACCTGGGCACTACAACACGGGAACTAACACCTGGGAACTAACACCTGGGAACTAACACCTGGGAACCGACGTGGGAACTACACCTGGGAACTAACACCTGGGAACTAACACCTGGGAACTACACCGGGAACTAACACCAGGGAACTAACACCTGGGAACTACACCAGAAACTAACACCTGGGAACTACACCTGGGAACTAACACCGGGATCTAACACCTGGAACCAACACCTGGGAATCAACACCTGGGAACCGACACCTGGGAACTAACCCTGGGAACTAACACCTGGGATCTAACACATTGGATTTAACACCTAGGTTTAACACCGCGAACTAACAACTGGGAACTAACACCTGGGAACCGACGCCTGGAAACCGACACCGGAAACCAACACCTGGGAACCGACACCTGGGAACCGACACCGGGAACCGACACCTGGGAACCGACACCTGGGAACTAACACCTGGAACTAACACCTGGGAACTAACACCTAGGAACTAACACCTGGGAACTAACACCTGGGAACTACACCTGGGAACTAACACCTGGGAACTAACACCTGGGAACTAACACCTGGGAACTACACCTGGGAACTAACACCTGGGAACTAACACCTGGGAACTACACCTGGGAACCAACACCTGGGAACCGACACCTGGGAACCGACACCTGGGAACTGACACCTGGAGAACTGACACCTGGAACTAACACCTGGGAACTAACATCTGGGGAACTAACATCTGGGACCAACACGGGAACCGACACCTGGGAACCGACACCGCAAGGAACTAACACCTGGGAAATAAAACATGGGAACTAACCACCCACGACTGAAACTAACACCTGGGAACTACACCGGGAACTACACCTGAGAACTAACATCTGGGAACTACACCTGGGAACTAACACCTGAGAACTACACCTGCGAACTACACCTGGGAACTACACCTGGGAACTAACACCTAGGAACTACACCTGCGAACTACACCTGGGAAACTACACCTGGGAACAACATATGAGGGAACTACACATCAGAACTAACACTAAGAACTACACCTGGAAGCTATACCTGGGAAATAACACCTGCGAACTACACCTGGGAACTACACCTGGGAACTATCACCTGGGAACTACACCTGGGAACTACACATAGGAACTATAAATACACCTGAAAACTGAATGAAAAATGGTCAGCTTTATCTTCACGACGGACTTATCATCACTTCTTCCTCTTTAACGGACGACAATGAAAACTTTCTGCTTCAGAATATAGTTTACCGAGTTGTTAAGGAATGAAAATAGTCTGTAACACCAACTTAGATCAGAAATGGGTGACAACTGTGTTAGCTTTCTTATGTTGTCACCTAGAAACTGTCTTAATGTGTCAACCTTTCTTAATCTTACACAATAGAATATTCTTAGAACTGTTAGCTAATTATCTCTCTCGTATATGGTAGGTTTTGTTACACTGAGGCTAATCTTAGGGATAAATTTTCCTCATCTGTCTCTCGCTCTTGCGATAACTTCTATGTTTTTTCTTGGTATTTTTAACATCTGATTGGCCATAGACGATCATATAGATCATCATAATAACACATATATGATAAACTAAAACCTAACTAACCTAACCTAACTTAGCCTAACCTTCTTTATATATATGATGGATATCTTATGATGGTGAAAAGTGAGGTAGTACCGTAGGCATGACTGCCGTTAGGGACAGTGGATACAACACACTGTATACTAAGCCTTCCGGTACACAAGGAGGCAGCATGCCGGTCTGCACTCGTCCGCATTCACTTCCTCAAAATTAAACTTAGGTCCCATTTACAAATGGGTGAACTAGGAGATGCCTGGGAATCGAATCACCGACCCCGGAACAGGAGGAGAGCTCTGTATCCACTTGGCCGCCGCCTTCCATCTTGTGATAATAAACAACGTCTTAAATGAAAATGACCAAATTTTTTATTACATAACTAATCAAACTAATTACCAGTAAACGGTCTTTTTTAATATATAAATATAATACAACAGGTACTGTACAGTTTATGAAGATAAATTTTGACAGGGTGACCTCATTGTATAGTAACAGAAAGGTGATGGAGCGGTGTAGTGCAGTGATCACGTCAGCGGAGGAGGGGGCTAAAGCGTTGTGTTGCATGTCAGGTGACCATTGGCACCTACCCTGCCGCCACCTTGATAAACCCACACAAATAGCAGCTATTATGGGGGGCAACGATTGTTTCATTTTCACAAATTATGGTATTTAACCTTAGGAACATAATCAATATTCGTGCAAAATCAGACCCTCGTGCAGCCTTCCGTGAGTATCTGCTGTTGTAATATATTATGGGATCGTACAATATACCTGGGACAACACATCACCTGCCGGTATCAGATGGCCAGTGGGTGGTGCAACATTCTCAGGAAAAGCGCCGACATTTTGTAATCGTAACAGTGGGTGACAACACTTGAGCTGTTGGTAATAGCAGCTCATTTACACTATTACTGGTGACAACAGTTCAACTGGACGACAACATATCACTTACACCATCTACATGTTACCACTCACAGTAATGTGGTGGTGTGATGATATGGTTTCCATCCGGGTCACTGTTATTGATATAAGACTTTATCGTAGTAAGTAGAGGGAATAATGATGTTAAAGTTTGACTGTTTATTAATGAACTTAGAAAATTAATTACTCATGGAACGGGTTATTGTAGAAGGTTGATGCCGTCAGGTCTCAACTGGCTATTATAACGTCACCTTGTTCATTAATGTTCACTGAGGTATAGTTTAAACTTTATGTGTACAAAAGTTTTGTGTTAACGATATTTATTTGTTTTATCTCTTTCTTTTTTTTGCAGGAGGGCAGGGTGTGAGTGGGTGGGTGTGTTTAATCACTTTTGAACGTGCGTGTTCATATTTGATAAATGTACAGTACGGACTGTATGAATATATATATAGTTCAAATTATGTTCACGTTTAGCCTCCAAGCGGAAGTATCGTCACCAGAAGCAGTGTTTAGTTCATTCCTCCTTCCACTCATTAATACAAATTTCTATCACCACCACCACCACCATTGTCATATGTTGATGCCATATTTGGTATTAGGTCTTCCAATCAAAACTCTCCATAATTTTCATTAATACTATAAATATAAATAACTTTTCAAACATAAGTATTCTCTTCAGCCTCTTCTGTGCTTGTCTGTTATCAACAAATTTAAGTCGGTAGGCTGTAATGTTTCCTACGTCGGTTCTGCTGTTACATACTAAGACAGTGAACAGACGAACACAGAGGAGCGTCAGGTGTTTGCCACACCTTCCGCCTCGGGTAAACTGGGGAAGAGATTTACCCGCGTCAAGAGTCGGGACGAGCCTGGCCAGTGAAGTCCAAGCCAGAGATTCTACCAAACTAAATACTATACAGAGGCCAGTATTACCATCACTACTGTAGACTGCGCTTAATAATTCTTAATATGCCTCATATTCCAGAGTGTCACGGTGCAAAATTACCAAACTGTGTGATTAGGTGCCTAGAGTCCTGTATAGGAGGATTATTGCAATGTTGATAGTGTTATGTCGTCTAACTCCATCCATACTTATAAGAACATAAATAAGTAGTCTGTAATAGGCCGGTTGGCCTGTGCATGGCAGCTCCTGTCGAGAGTTACTACCACTCTCTATCATCCATGAATCTATCTAGCCTCCTTTTAAAACTTCAGCGTTCCGGCACTAACTACACAGTTGCTAAGCTCGTTCCACTCGTTTACCACTCTATTTGTGAACCAGTTCCTTCCTATCCTCTAACCCAAAACTTATCCAACTTAAATTCGTTGCTTCCGAGTCTATCCTGCTAGGATATTATAAGAACTTTATCTATATCTCCATTATTGATTCCTTTCACCCATTTAAATATCTATTATATCTCCCCGCACTCTTTGTCTTTCTAGGGAATGCAAGTTTAGTTTCTTCAATCTATCTCGATATGGAAGGTTTCTAAGTCCCGGAATCATTTTCGTCATTCTTCGCTGCACCGACTCCAGTGAATTGATATCTATTCTATAATAAGGAACCACAACTGAACAGCATAATCGAGGTGCAGCCTGACTAGCGCAAGATATAGTTGCAATATGACCTCTGCACTCGTATTACCACTTCTAGATCTAAACCTAATACTCTATTTTGCCTTATTTCGAACATTAACGCACTGTTTTCTAGCCGCCAGCTCCTGGCACTAAGTACCCTAAGTCTTTTCACAAGTCGACTTCTCTAGGTTGATGTTGTTAGGGCTGTATACATTGACAGTATTTGTTCTTCCAATACTAAGTACGCTGCACTTGCTGGTGTTGAATTTCATTTGCCATTTTCTGACCACCTGCAATTTATTTAAATCCTCCTGTAGTGCATTTGCATCCTGCCCTGAATTAATCTGCCGCCCTATTTTGGTGTCATCCGCACTTGCTTATGTACTGCTTATGTGTGCAAATAAAAAATAAGCTTCAAACACACACACACACACACACACACACACTTCTGTAGCTGTCCCTTCATTGACTTCCTAAGGCATTCGACCTAGTCACCACAATTTAATCATCAACAAAGGATGGGCCTCGGGAAGAAGTCTTATACCATGGCTTACAGACTTCCTCAGTAACCGACGCCAAGCTGTACGCTTCCGAGGGCTGTCTCCACCTTTCAGTCACTCACCTGTGGCGTCCCCAAGTCACCAAGCTGGGACCACTATGTTTCTTATGCTTATCAATGATGCCCTAAGAAACCCTGCTCGCTGGAAATATGTCGACGACTCACCTTGGGATCAGCGTCAACAATTCTGCTCCGACTATACCGCCCTTCAGGATTTATTGAACAGTCTCCAAAACTGGGTCACCAACAACCACGTCACCAACCATACCAAGACCATGGTTATGCACATCAACCTCTCCTCCGACGTTGTCCCACCCTTCCATTACTTTAGATCCCAACACACTCCAGGTTGTCGGAATTCCACTAAGCTCTTCGTCCACCATAGACAACAAACTAAATTGAAACCACACGTCAGTGAAGTTGTCATATCCTCCAGTTTCCGTCTCCACATCCTCCACCGACTCAAGTCCTCAGGTTCCTGCGCCCAGCTCCTCAGTGTTTACTCAACATTCATACTTCCCAAGCTCACCTATGCCTCCCTACCTGGTCTTCCTCCTAAATGCCACACAACGTAAACACCTAGAAAAAGTGCAAAGAGGGCATGCAAGATTATTCTCACCCTTCCTACTCCACATATCAAGAAGCGCTCAACACACTGACCTCTCGGCTCTCATGACCATCACCACGACCTCATCTGCAAATTTGGTGAGAAGCTCTCCACCATCCTCGACACCGGCTCTACTACTACCTGAGATCCCTAGCCGAAATTGCTGTTCGACACCACAACAGCATCCAGCCCATACGAGCACGAACTGATCGCTATAAGAACAGCCCAGTCCCAACCATTGTAAAATTATCAACAACTTGTAATGAACCAGTGTATTCACTCCCAGTCAATCTTACTTTTGCACTGTCACTATGTTGAAATGTCCTGTAGTTTGAGCTTCTCCACCCTAGTTATTATATATCATATTTGTATCACATGTTACTTGTATATTCTTTGTAAATCAAGACCCTTTCCCCAATTATGTAACTATATTTTCAGCCTTCGCGCTGCAGAACTTTCAATAAACCGTTAATTATTATTATTATTATTATTTATTATTATTATTATTATCCCCTCTCTCTCTCTCTCTCTCTCTCTCTCTCTCTCTCTCTCTCTCTCTCTCTCTCTCTCTCTCTCTCTCTCTCTATCTATCTATCTATCTATATTGTGCCATTTAAAGTATCCCTGACACACACATATACAGTATATTCGCTATGCTATAATAAGCAAACGGATCAACGTCAAGTGGTGACAGCCAATTGACAGCTGGACTGACACCGCCGCCACTCATCGACAGGTAATCTTATGTCTCATCCCCAACAGCTCTGGTTCTCAATCTCCTCAGCCATCACACTATGTCACCTATACAACGTCACTGTGGGATGACTTTCATGTATGGTGTTCACAGATACATAGTGTGTGACTCCATACACTATTACTCCAGCGTTTATACACACCTTATTGTGCCATTAACACTATGGCTAGTGTATACCTACATCACTGTTTGGTTTCTGAGCTCATTGTGAGAGATATAATAATATTTCGCTCATCTTACCTAAAACGATTATTAATATTTTTCACTTCTGCAACATAATGAGACTGTGCACCTTCTTACAAGAGGAAGTGTGGCTCCTGGAATAGAAAATAATGAGAGTGGAGCCATTAGGTGAAGGCAGACTTGGCAGATAAGTGAGAGTTAAGGTGAAGGAGGAGGTGAAAGACATATAGAATAGTGATAACTAAAAGCAAGTATCGGGTCTCTTTAACGTTGTACATTATGGTAGTGAAAGTTATTAACAAGAAGGTTGAGAGAGACACCAGACCAGAGGAACCTTTACGTGCAGTATGATTTATTATTCTGCCTGAGTCTGTCTGTTATGTTGAAGGTTGTCGGCTTATGTTCCTGTATCGTGGTGTCTGGTACAGTTAGTTGTAGATAATTAACAAAAACCTCCTCAACATAAGTTAATGATAACAAAGAGTAGAAAAATAGAGTTTATAATGAAAACATACAGACACATATGTTAATATTGATTAATGACGACTTGCTGATAGACAGAAATAAATGAACAGAACAAGAACATAGATGTGCAAAGGCGGCTGTAAATATAATGGCAATAATTCACAAGTGCAGTATTGGTTGTCTCTGAGCGAAGAGTTACATGTTCTTCCGGCTGAGACAAGAACAGGTAGTAAGTAGCCCTGGTGAGAAGGTGCTCAGTTGGCAGCCCTGGTGAGGAAGGTGATCAGTTGGTATCCCTGGTGAGGAAGGTGATCAGTTGGTAGCCCTGGTGAGAGAGGTGATCAGTTGGTAGCACTGGTCAGTAAGGTATCCTAGTGAACTCAGTAAACACACTCCCTTAACTGCATCAGGTGATACACAAGCGGTCGAAGTAAAAAGGGAAAGAGTTCTGAAAATATCCATTACTGCACTAAGTTTCCTGTAGGGAAGACAGACATAAGATATCACTGGCAGTGTGGGAACAAATGAAACACAAAAGGACGTTAGGAATTTACCCTTGACACTCGTTTCAACCTTACACGTGTCAAGAGAGGAACTCCCAACATCCCATTGTGTTTCCTCTCTTCCCACACACATATCTGCCCAAATAAGTCTTATTATTATTATTATATCAGTGTCCCTCTATTAGGAATTATTAGGAACATAGGAGATAGATTACAAGTTACAGTATGACTCAACTAACAACCTGAATTACTGCATCAGCTACAATAATAAGATAATCTTGTTAACTTCCCAGAGAAGAGTTAAATGAGGAAGAAAATGTTCCATCCAGATCAAGCAAATGTTTACTATCACGGAGGAGGAAGGTGTTATCTACCATTCCTGTATCATAAGAACATGTGAATGGGGGAAACTGTAGCGGGTCTATTGGTCCATAAGGCCGTCCCATTTACACCCAACCCCTATTGCTCATATATCCATCCAACCTATGCTTGAAGCTATCCAGCGCATTCGAGTTAATGATGATGTTTGGTAACTTGTTCCGCTCATCCAATACTCTATTTCCAAACCAATGTTTACCTGTCTCGCGCCTGAATCTAAATTTGCATATTTAAAACCGTTGCTACGAGTTTGCTCCTGGTTGTATAGTTTGAGTACCAAACTACGATTACAAATGATGTGTTTTTCGAAATATCAAGACAACCTTTATGAACAGCTCATTAATCTCTGGTCGGATATCACTGTTTTGTCGGGAAGTAATCGTATTCGTTGTTGTTATGAAATACTACTAATTAATTTAAGTAATAATATATCCCTAGCAATATTTTTCACGCATCGCGACACGACAATTTCACATATATTTTGTGTAAAAGTTGACAGAATTGTTTGCACTTACACAAACCCATTTAGAATCGTTCTCTTAGACAAGTTATCCTATGTCCCCTGAGGAGCTTCTGTTTACATTTTGTGGCCATCGGATGTCTTCTTCCTTCTCAGACTTAAATTGTGTATTATATTTATCATTTGGGGAAGAATTTTGCAACCTTAAAGTTTACTTTTTGTACAGATAATCTTAATTCACACCAGGATCATCTTTTACATGTCAAGATCTGTAGAAGGCGGATGTTGAGCTGAATCAGATCTCATTTCGAGATTTTTTGGCCAATGTCAAGATAGTTTTCGTAGACATACAAAACAAAAACACAAACATCATACAACCCTTACCACTGCAGCGATAACGGCACTGTAACTACAACACTTCATCACGATTGATATAAAACAGCTACACGACAGCTACAACACTACAGGGAGATATACAACACAGCTACACGACAGCTACAACACTACAACAAGTCTGATACAACACTGCTACACGACAGCTACAACACTACAGGGAGACATACAACACAGCTACACGACAGCTACAACACTACAACAAGTCTGATACAACACTGCTACACGACAGCTACAACACTACAGGGAGACATACAACACTGCTACACGACAGCTACAACACTACAACAAGACTGATACAACACTGCTACACGACAGCTACAACACTACAGGGAGACATACAACACTGCTACACGACAGCTACAACACTACAACAAGACTGATACAACACTGCTACACGACAGCTACAACACTAAGAACTACTACAGCTACAACACTACATCAAGACTGATACAACATCATACACGACAGCTACAACACTAACAAGCACTGATACAACACTGCTACACGAAAGCTACAACACTACAGCGAGACATACAACACTGCTACACGACAGCTACAACACTACAGCGAGACATACAACACTGCTATACTACAGCCTAAACACTACAGGGAGACATACAACACTGCTATACTACAGCTACAACACTACATCAAGACTGATACAACACTGCTACACGAAAGCTACAACACTACAGCGAGACATACAACACTGCTACACGACAGCTACAACACTACAGCGAGACATACAACATCACACGACAGCTACAACACTACAGGGAGACATACAACACTGCTATACTACAGCTACAACACTACAACAAGACTGATACAACACTGCTACACGACAGCTACAACACTGCTATACTACAGCTACAACACTACATCAAGACTGATACAACACTGCTACACGACAGCTACAACACTACATCAAGACCGATACAACACTGCTACACGAAAGCTACAACACTACAGCGAGACATACAACACTGCTACACGAAAGCTACAACACTACAGCGAGACATACAACACTGCTACACGACAGCTACAACACTACAGGAGAACATACAACACTGCTATACTACAGCTACAACACTACATCAAGACTGATACAACACTGCTACACGACAGCTACAACACTACATCAAGACTGATACAACACTGCTACACGAAAGCTACAACACTACAGCGAGACATACAACACTGCTACACGAAAGCTACAACACTACAGCGAGACATACAACACTGCTATACAGCTACAACACTACAGGAGACATACAACACTGCTATACTACAGCTACAACACTACATCAAGAACTGATACAACACTGCTACACGAAAGCTACAACACTACAGCGAGACATACAACACTGCTATACTACAGCTCACAACACTACAGCGAGACATACAACACTGCTATACTACAGCTACAACACTACAACAAGTCTGATACAACACAGCCTAACGACAGCTACAACACTACACAACAAGACTGATAACACTACAACAAGACTGATACAACACTGCTACACGACAGCTACAACACTACAACAAGACTGATACAACACAGCTACACGACAGCTACAACACTACAATAAGACTGATACAACACTACAATAAGACTGATACAACACAGATCTACGACAGCTACAACACTACAACAAGACTGATACAACACTACAACAAGACTGATACAACACTGCTACACGACAGCTACAACACTACAACAAGACTGATACAACACTACAATAAGACTGATACAACACTACAATAAGACTGATACAACACAGATTCACGACAGCTACAACACTAAACAAGACTGATACAACACAGCTACACGACAGCTACAACACTACAAGACTGATACAACACTGCTACACGACAGCTACAACACTACAACAAGACTGATACAACACTACAACAAGACTGATACAACACTGTTACACGACAGCCACAACACTACAGGGAGACATACAACACTGCTATACTACAGCTACAACACTACAGCGAGACATACAACACTGCTATACTACAGCTACAACACTACAGCGAGACATACAACACTGCTACACGAAAGCTACAACACTACAGCGAGACATACAACACTGCTACACGAAAGCTACAACACTACAGCGAGACATACAACACTGTTACACGACAGCTACAACACTACAGGAGACATACAACACTGCTATACTACAGCTACAACACTACAGAGAGACATACAACACTGCTATACACAGCTACAACACTACAGCGAGACATACAACACTGCTACACGAAAGCTACAACACTACAGCGAGACATACAACACTGCTACACGAAAGCTACAACACTACAGCGAGATACAACACTGCTACACGAAAGCTACAACACTACAGGAGACATACAACACTGCTATACTACAGCCACAACACTACAGCGACATACAACATCCTATACTACAGCTACAACACTACAACAAGTCTGATACAACACATACACGACAGCTACAACACCAATAAGAAGCTACAACACTACAATAAGACTGATACAACACTACAATAAGACTGATACAAGACTACAATAAGACTGATACAACACTACAATAAGACTGATACAACACTACAATAAGACTGATACAACACAGCTACACGACAGCTACAACACTACAATAAGACAGCTACAACACTACAATAAGACTGATACAACACTACAATAAGACTGATACAACAATCCAATAACTGATACAACACAGATTCACGACAGCTACAACACTGCAATAAGACTGATACAACACTACAACAAGACTGATACAACACTACAATAAGACTGATACAACACTACAATAAGACTGATACAACACAGCTACACGACAGCTACAACACTACAATAAGACAGCTACAACACTACAATAAGACTGATACAACACTACAATAAGACTGATACAACACTACAATAAGACTGATACAACACATACACGACAGCTACAACACTGCCAATAAGACAGCTACAACACTACAATAAGACTGATACAACACTACAATAAGACTGATACAACACTACAATAAGACAGATACAACACAGATTCACGACAGCTACAACACTACAACAAGACTGATACAACACTACAACAAGACTGATACAACACTACAACAAGACTGATACAACACTGCTACACGACAGCTACAACACTACAACAAGTCTGATACAACACAGCTACGCGACAGCTGCAACACTACAATAAGACTGAAACAACACTGCTACACGACAGCTACAACACTGCTACACGACACAACACTACATCGAGATACAACACTGCTACACAACAGCTAGAACACTACAACAAGACTGATACAACACTGCTACACGACAGCTACAACACTGCTACACGACAGCTACAACACTACATCGAGACATACAACACTGCTACTCGACAGCTACAACACTACAACAAGACTGAAACAACACTGCTACACGACAGCTACAACACTACAACAAGACTGATACAACACTGCTACACGACAGCTACAACACTGGTACACGACACAACAACACTGCTACACTACAGCCAGCACTACAGCGAAACATACAATGCTACACGACAGCTACAACACTACAGCGAGACATACAACACTGCTACACGACAGCTACAACACTACAGCGAAACATACAACACTGCTACTCTACAGCTACAACACTACAGCGAGACATACAACACTGCTACACGACAGCTACAACACTACAGCGAGACATACAACACTGCTGCAACACTACTACACCATTACAATAACACTATTACACTGCAGTCACCGTAGATATCCCAGAAGCAGCTTTACAGAGTCACTATCACACAGCTGGTAACTCTATAACACTACCACGTCAATCTTACACAGACTTACGACCGTCATAATACACCACTAGACCACCAACCACTATGGTACAAACGCTGTGACAATTATTCTAACGAGTTTCCTGCAATTACTGCGGATCAGATAAACACTCGTAGAATTATTATTGCGACAGTCACTGCTAGACTACTGCTAAAATACTACTAAAATGCTATAAAACTACTCGTGTTACTCTACTGCTATTGTTAGAACAATGTTACTCCTGAAGGCTACTCCAACACCCGCTGTTAAATACTATCACAGTCGAGGAAGTAGTCGTCTAATGTACTGTTGTTGTGAGACTGTACGTTTTGTGATAAATATTTAACATTTTCTAACATCCTCTCTAGTGTGCTAATGCCATGAAATCATTTGCCTTTCGATAGTCTAGATATTTAACATTATTTTCGATAATAACAGGTCTGCTTACCAATTGTGAACATATTTAGTTTGAAATTTCTAAGAACCAACCAGCTATTGATATATAAGAGGGTCGTGGCTTATGGGCCAGGTTAGCATGGAAATACTATAGTTAATAAACTCGCTGCACGTATGTTATCGTGTTGTGTGAGGTGCTGTGGTTGTTCCTGTGGTGGATATAAACACGGTCACTGCTGGCTCCCTCTCCTCACTGATGTTCTCATGTTGTTAATATAGTCAAGCCTTCCCTCAATCTTCTTTCCAATCCCTTTTCTTCAACCTTATTATTCCCTCACTATCATCCCACAGTACTTTGACCTTGCTGATTCTACTCACCATAATCCTTCCTACAGTAGTCTGTCTGACCTTACTTACTCTCCCACAGTACTTAAATCTCTGCTGTCATAACTCTCCACTCACCACCTCCCCACTACTACTCCACTCTCCCACTACTCCTCACTTCCCCACTACTGCCCCACTCTCCCACTACTGCTCCATTCTCCCACTACTGCTCCACTCTCCCCACTCACTGCTTCACTCCCCACAACTGCCCCACTCTCCCACCATTGCTCCACTCTCCCACCACTGCCCACTTCCACCACTGCCCACTCTCCCACTACTGCTCCACCTCCCACCACTGCTCCACCTCCACCACTGCTCCCACCTCCCACTACTGCCCACCTCCCACCACTGCCCACCTCCACCACTGCTCCACTCTCCCACTACTGCTCCACTCTCCCCACTGCTCCATTCTCCCACTACTGCCCACTCTCCCCACTACTGCTTCACTCCCCTACAACTGCCCCACTCTCCCCACTACTGCTCCACCTCCCACCACTGCTCCACTTCCACCACTGCTCCCACTCTCCCACTACTGCTCCACTCCCTACCACTGCTCCACCTCCCCCACTACTGCTCCACTCTCACCACTGCTCCACCTCCCACTACTGCTCCACTCCCACCACTGCCCCACTCTCACTACTGCTCCACTCTCCCACTACTGCTCCACCTCCCACTACTGCCCACCTCCCCACTACTGCCCCACCTCCACTACTGCCCCCTCCACCACTGCCCCACTCTCCTCACTACTGCCCACTCTCCCCCACTGCTCCACTCCTCCCACCACTGCTTCACACTCCCCACAACTGCCCCACTCTCCCACTACTGCCCCACTCTCCCCACCACTGCTCCACTCCCCCACCACTGCTCCACTCTCCCACCACTGCTCCACCTCCCACCACTGCTCCACTCTCCACCACTGCTCCACTCTCCCTACCACTGCTCCACCTCCCCACTACTGCTCCACTCCCACCACTGCTCCACTCTCCCCCACCACGCTCCCACTCTCCTCACCACTGCCCACTCTCCCACTCACTGCTCCACCTCCACCACTGCTTCACCCCCACAACCGTCTCCACTCCTCCCACCACTGCCCCCTCTCCCACTACTGCTCCACTCCCCACCACTGCTGCTCCACTCTCCCACTACTGCTCCACCTCCCCCACCACTGCTCCACCCCCCACCACTGCTCCACTCTCCCTCACTACTGCTCCACTCTCCCCACCACTGCTCCACCCCCACCACTGCCCACTCTCCCCACTCACTGGCCCCACTCTCCCCACTACTGCTCCACTTCCCCTCACTGCTCCACTCTCCCACTACTGCTCCACCTCCCACTCACTGCTCCACTCCCTACCACTGCTCCACCTCCCCACCACTGCCCACTCCCCCCACCACTGCCCACCTCCCACTACTGCTCCACCTCCCACCACGCCCCACCTCCTCACTACTGCTCCACTTCCACCACTGCCCACTCTCCCACCACTGCCCCACTCTCCCACCACTGCTCCACTCTCCCCACTACTGCTCCCACTCTCCACTACCCTTCACCTCCACTGCCCCACTCTCCCCACTACTGCTCCATTCTCCCACCACTGCTCCACTCCTCCCCACTACTGCTCCACCAACCACTCACTGTCCCTCTCCCCCACCACTGCTCCACTCCTCCCCACCACTGCTCCACTCCTCCCACTACTGCTCCACTCTCCCCACCACGTTCCACCTCCCACTACTGCTTCTCACTCTCCCCACACGCCCCACTTCCCCACTACTGCTCCACTCTCTCCCACTACTGCTCCACCTCCACCACGTCCCACCTCCCCACCACGTCTCCACTTCCCCCACTTCACTGCTCCACTCTCCACCACTCTCCACTCTACCCCACTACGCCCCACTCCCTCACTACTGCCCCCCACTTCAACCACTGCCTCCACTCCCCCACTATTGCTTCACTCTCTCCCACTACTGCTTCACTCTCCCACTGCCCACCTCCCACTACTGCTCCACCTCTCAATACTGCTCCCACTCCCCCACTCCTGCTCCACCTCCCCACCACTGCTCCACCTCCCCACCACTGCTCCACTCTCCCACTACTGCTCCACCCCCCACCACTGCTCCACCTCCACCACCTCCACTCCCCACTACTGCCCTCTCTCCCCACAACTCGATCCACTCTCCACCACTGCTCCACCTCCTCACTACTGCTGCACTCCCTACTACTCCACTCTCCCCAATACTGCTGCACTGCCCCCACTCACTGCCCACTCCCCCACAACTGCTCCACTCTCCCACTACTGCCCACTCTCCCACCACTGCTCCACTCTCCCACTACTGCTCCACTCCCCCCACTACTGTTCCACTCCTCCCCCACTACTGCTCCACTCCCCACCACTGCTCCACCCCCCACCACGCCCCACTACCCCCACCACTGCCCCATTCCCCCACTCACTGCTCCACCTCCCCACTACTGCCCACCTCCCCTACTGGTCCACTCTCCCCACCACTGCTCCACCTCCCCACTACTGCCCACTCTCACCCACTACTCTCCCCACTAATGCCCCACTCCCACCACTGCCACACTCCCCCTACTCCTCTCACCAATGCCCACTCCCCCAACTACTGCCCCATCTCCCCCACTCATTGCCCCACCCCCACTACTGCCCCACTCCCCCACTACTGCTCCACTCTACCCACCACGCTCCACCCCCCTACTGGTCCCTCCACCACGCCCCACCTCCCCACCACGCCCCACCCCTACCACTGCTCCACTCCCCACTACTGCTGCACTCCCCACTACTGCTCCCTCCCCACCTCCACTCCTCCACTCCCACTACTGCTCCACTCCCCCACTACTGCTCCACCCCCAACCACTGCTCCACCCCCACTACTGCCCCACTCTCCCCACTACTGACCCACTCCCCCAACTACTGCTCCACTCTCCCCACTACTGCTCCACTCTACCCACTTCTGACCCACTCCCTCCACTACTGCCCCACTCTCCCCACTACTGACCCACTCCCCCAACTACTGCTCCACTCTCCCCACTACTGCTCCACTCTACCCACTTCTGACCCACTCCCTCCACTACTGCCCCACTCTCCCCACTACTGACCCACTCCCTCCACTACTGCTCCACTCTCCCCACTACTCTCCCCACTCCTTCTAACATTGGTATTCTCCACGAGGTTCTCAGTCTCCTCTTATCTAGTGTTGCTTCACTCTCGCTTCCCTCCCTAATAGGTTAAGAGGAAACATCCCCACAGTAACATTACCATACTAATTTCAACTGCAGATACACAACATTTCCCTGAATTCCAGTTTGCAATTTAGCTCTAATGTCATTTTTGGCTTTTTTTAATCGTTGGGTTCAGAATAAAATTCGTTTCTGGAATCGAATAACAAATTAGTGTTTTTTTAGCATGAATTCTGTTGTTGGTGACTGACCACACGTAAGGTAAATGAGCAGATGAATAATATTGTACTATGTAAAAAATATTATACAGTGAGGAAGTGTTACAGTCATTGTTGTGGGGTCACGTTAAGAGTCCCATACACCCGCTTAGACCTTCACTAGTGTAAGAAATAAATTACTCTAAGCTGGCAGAAGGCTTTAATAATCTGAAGTCACATGTTGCTTTTTATAAGAGAAGCATAAAAAACATTATTATTCCTATTTTCTAACATTACATTGCGTCTTGTTGCTCTGTCGACAGTCTTTGGACAAGAATCTGTGCTGTTCATGTTCTTAATAAATTTGAATGAGTCGGTCAAAAGAATACCCGACATCTCACAGGTGTTTCAGTTATTCCTTCTTCCTCGACCACATCTTCTTTTTTTCCAGCATATACGATGATGGTCCTTGTGTTAGAGCATATGATAATTTATCGTATCACAAGTCACTGCTGGACTTTTTTTTAAATCTCTGCAGCTGGGTACTTCCTACAGACCATTTTAACACCGTCGTATTATACTTGATCTATCTATCTCGTAAAACTTGTCAAACATAATTCAACAAATTCCCATTAGGTAAAACAAGTTTGTCTCCGTGAAATAAACCAGTTTTTATTAACCTCTTCCATCAGCCATATCATCTTACATGGATGAGATAGTAGTAATTATAGTCTTATGTGGAGAACAATAAAACGGTAATCAGCTGTCACAGGTAGACAGGGAGGATGACATGATGGTTATAGTGATTCAACACGTACCTAAATGTGTACCGTCCAGCATAAACCCATGTGAGCAAGGAACCTGCCATGTTAGGGTGTTATATGGGGCAGTAATTTCCACCGTTAACACCACGTCGGGAATTTGTGTGTCCCTTAACAGCCCAGGGCGAGGACACCTTGAGGGTGGACCGATATATAGAGGATTGTGGCAACACGTGTAATGCATGTGGGGCCTAAGTAGACACGTGCTGCATATACTGTTCCGGGACTAGAAACAATGTGAAACGTATAGGGATCACCTGAAGCGTCTCCACCACAGCTTACTTCACCAAAAGATTAACCACCCTTACGCAGACCTAACCTAAACATAACCTAACCTAACCATCCTTACGCAAGCCTAACCGAAACCTAACCTGACCTGACATGACCTAATCTAACGCAAACCTAACCTAAGCCTAACCTAAACCTAACCTGGCCTGACCTAACCTAATGCGAGCCTAACCTAATCCTAACCTAATTTTAACCTAACCTCATCCACCTAAATACTGTTAGAATAGTTAATCTTCAGGTGAAACAAGCTGGGGTGGAGATTCTTCAGGTAGTCCAAATGTAGTAAATGGAATGATGTAGAGTTAACGGGATATATCGCTGAGACGAGAGTAATATCCAACACAGTCTGTATTTTGGCAACAAATGTTTACTGTTAACACAAAACAGAACATTAAAGAAAGTAATCACAGGTGCTAATAAACAAACAGCTTTCATGTCTGTTATTGATGGTAAGCTTCTTGTACACGTATAACAATACTCTGGGGTTGTTTACACCAAATAAAGATGTAATGTAACCAAAAAATAGATAAACGGGACAAATATTAATTATGTAAAAAAAAACCTATTATGATAAATCCAAGTTTCAGGTCAAAGGACAATATCCCCAAGAGTCTCTTATCATTGATCAAGAGATGAAAAGATCAGGATCACAACATTAAGGGTTATAAGGCCAGTGATCAACTATTGACCTCACACAATGAGGCTTTATTCCCACAGTCACCTAAACAGATTACTGCATATTTACCTCACCCGTACGAAGTAAAAATATGATCAGTGTTGTGCTGTTGGCTGCATGGATTTAGTATTCAGAAAAAAATAAAATAAAATTATCATATTATAAGTCTTTTCCTATAATCTTTTCCCTAGTGGTTTATACTTTGTGAAATTCTCTTCGTAAATATTTATAAAGTTGATTTAAAATTGGTGGAAATTTTTGCATATATAACGAATATTTACTTGTGGTATTATGGTGTTGGAAGATAAACCCTAAATATTTATATATATTATGAACTGGTCCATATTGTCACCGTAGCTTAACTTTTTATTCATTTAATTATTTTTATTTTATTTTAGTTAATTTGTTCGTTTTATCTATGTATTTGTTCCGTTTCTTTTTTTGTCTCTTAACTCCTTGTTTGTACAGTATAAGTATCAAATTCTGATGTACTGTCTTATACAACCACCACTATCACCGCCACCATTATCACCACCACCCACCACCACCATTATCACCACCACCCACCACCACCATTATCACCACCACTCATCACCACCATTATCACCACCACCCATCACCATTATCACCACCAACCATCACCATTATCACCACCACCCATCACCACCATTATCACCACCAACCACCACTATTATCACCACCAACCACCACCATTATCACCACCACCATTATTATCACCATCACCCACCACCGCTATTACCATCATCATCGCCCACCACCACTATTATTACCCACCACTATTATTACCACCATCACTACCCACCAAATCACCACTACCACGTAAGGTTTCTAACATCATATCAATATATTAGTGATCGTAATTTTATCTATTGACTGCTTTAGTTAACCAGATGTCCGCCTCTACTGACTGACTGATAAAGTCTTCGTTATGAGGGAGGTATTTTCCGTGTTTTATATGTTTTATTATATGTGCTGCCGGGCGTACGATTAAACCTAATATTTTTACAGTTGTGACCAATTCTTGTTCATCATTGTGTTTAAATAAGGTTTGATAAAGTAAATTCCCACCCCTCAGCTTTTGTTGCGTCGTGACAGCATACAATTGTGGTCCAACTGAGTCAACAAAACTAATGGTTTCTTTCAATTATACATCCTATTAAAACTCTGCCAGACCCCAGTGGTATAATTCTGGCCCTCAGTAATTACATATAATCTGGGTACAGGCTATAATATTCAGTAATGCAGATCAGCCGAGTCAGTGTGTGTAAGTAAGACATTCACTTCTGACTGGCTGTCGTGTTTGCAGTTCACAGTGTAGTATTACCGTCATTCCCTAAGTTCAGCTGAATGTTACAGTATATCCATGTAGAGAAGGACTTCAACATTCTTATAATCCTGACCCAAGACACGTGACTCCACCACAGTCATCGTCTGGAACTGTTTCATCATTAGATTATATTATATCAGATTTCTTTTTTATCCCAGGAAAAGTGTCATGCCATTATTTAGTGTGTGTGTGTGTGTGTGTGTGTGTGTGTGTGTGTGTGTGTGTGTGTGTGTTAGAGATTAGACTTGGTTGTGTAGACATTTTACTACAGTTTATAAGGATGAACGACTACGAAAACGAAAGTCTTTCCGTTGCTCGAGTTCATAAACTGTTGGAAAGCGTCTTTGGTTTGTTCACATGAGCTACTTCACCTTGTCAGCTGGCGGAGTATTGCTCACAATATCCCAACATCGTCAATATAACTCAGATCACACGTTCATTATCATCTCTCAGCGGCAGACATTGATGCCTTAAACAATATTACTGTAATTATAAATTTTAGATACAAAGAGTTTTATATATTTAAACAATAACTTGAGTAAATACGAGTATGTTAACGTTGTGCAGATATAAGTAAGTCGGTGCGTAACTAGCTGTCAGGATCATGGAGAGAAAGGATTGTGTGAGAAGAAAATGGGTGACCAGGAGGTGAGGACTGTAGGAGTGTGTTGAGAGAGAGGATAGTAGTGGTGGGGGAAGGAGAGGCGTGGCAGCGACTAGATGAAGGATATAACTTTACTTTCAAATAAATATTTTAATTCACCTAAAGCCTATATTTGACGTTTTATAAATTGTAGTGTCTCAGATAACCTCATTAACCCTATAGATGTAAAGAAAGAACCACACCAGTTAACTTAATCGCAGGTCAGTTCATTTAGTGTACACAGTCTGCACCCCAGGATATTATCTTGTACAGTACATAAAATACTTAAGTCAACTGTGTTTAACCCATCGTGTACGGGGTCCTCTCTGTGCTGAATAAAATCATCTGGCGTTAGTCAAATAAAGTATAAAAGTGGCGGCCCCGTATTAAAGGGGTTAAAGACAAGATGTTGTGCGAATAAAATTATTAGTGAACTTGTATGCCGCGGTGTGCTGGGTACATGAGAAGCTCCGTGTATATAGACTATTTAGGGAGTAAAGTACACAGTAAGTTGAGGGTCAGACCTTTACAGTGTGTCGTGCCTGGGGTCCCTCTTGAACCATAATGTTGGCTGGTAATTGCTGATCCATAAGATTTAATGGACACTCTTTCCGTTTTGAGCTTTATGGGATATTTCTGTTTCCTTCCATTTTTATTTTCTCTGTCACTTGTTCACAGAGTTTTATTTTTTATTGGTTTCCACAAATCTTTATTACGCTGTATATGTAATGGTGTAATACTTACTCATGATACATCCTTCAATTGTCTACCTGTAATAATATGTGGCAGAGAATGTACTGTACATAACTTGTGTTTTTGTTTTGTTTTTAATTTTCCTACAACTGTTTTACATAACTTGTCCACAATACCAAATCACAAGATTAAGAAGATCGTAGTCATCATATATAAACTGTTCACATTCATCACTGACTATTGTTGTTATTGTGTTGATTTTACCATCTTGACTCAGTTTCCTTCACTCTGACCACACGATTAACAATTTGAACGAACCCGCGTGAAACTATCTTATTATCCTTGGGTCTTTCAGTCGTTTACCTGTTAAGCGTGAGACATTGGTAAATTTGTAGTTTCGACCAACCACGACTTAAATATACCGGGGGATCCAGGGGGGCAGAGCTCCCCGGTTAGAAGGTTAGGCTAAATAATTTTAGGACATTTGCGAGTAAAACGTTATAGAAAAAAATTGCCTTAAAATTGTCTAAACCATCAGAAAAACACATTGTTCAACTCGAGAGCCGTGGTTAGTCGTAACTACAAATTGACCGAGGCATTTACTACCTACAGGCAGTTAATTACCTCTGCTTAAACCGAAACTAATATTTCACTCTGTCCTTTTACTGTGTCGTCTGGTTCATAAAATCGTTGGTTTAGAGTGTGGGCATCATAGAGATATTTACTGTTATATAGATTCATTTTTAGGTGAGCGACTGGCTGTTGGCCGCTCAAGGTGTTAGATGTTGTTATGAGCGAACACCAGTGTCACCCTCCTACCACCCCCCTACCACCACCACCACAACCACCCTCCTACCACCACCAGCATCATCCCCCTACCACCACCACCACCCTCCTACCACCACACCCTACCACCAGCACCCACTACCACCACCACCCTCCTACCACCACTCTCCTCTGTGTGTGAAGGGAGGAAAGCCATGGTGTTGGGTGATGGTGAGGGGAAAAGGAGGCAGGGTGTGTCTGGGGGGCGGCCTGTTGTGTGGGGTGATGAAGAGGGGGGGAGGCAGGATGTGTATATAGGGGATGATTCCTGGTGTGGTGGGGATGGGGAGAAGGAAGAAATGGACTATATATATGAAGAGAGGGAGAGCATTAGTGTGTCTGGGTGTGGAAGCCGTGGTGTGTGGCTGCTGAGTGCTGAAATGTGTATGTGGGGAAGTGAGGCGGTGTGTGTGTGGGAGAAAGGTGTGGAAGAAGGCAGGGTGTGTGGGGAGAGGTGCCTGGCGTGTGTGTGTGGGGGAAAGTGCCCTGTGTGGTGTGTGTGGGGAAGGGTGCACCTGGTGTGTGTGTGGAAAGAGGTGCCTGGTGTGTGTGGGGGGAAGGTGCCTGTGTGTGTGTGTGGAGGGGAAGGGGTGCCTGGTGTGTGTGGGGGGAAGGGTGCCTGGTGTGTGGGGGAAGAGGTGCCCTGCAGAGCTGTACGTGGGGGAAGAAGTGCCTGGTGTGTGTGGGGAGAGGTGCCTGGGTGTGTGGGGGAAGAGGTGCCTGGTGTGTGTGGGGGAAGGGTGCCTGGTGTGTGTGGGGGAAGAGGTGCCTGTGGTGTGTGTGGGGGGGGAAGAGGTGCCTGGGGTATGTGGGGGAAGGACCTTGCCTGGTGTGTGTGGGGGGGGAAGAGGTGCCTGTGGTGTGTGTGTGGGGGAGAGGGTTTTCAGGTATATGTGGGGAAAGGGGTGCCTGGTGTGTGTGGGAAGAGGTGCTGGTGTGTGTGTGTGGGGAAGGGGTGCCTGGTGTGTGTGGGGGGGAAGAGGTGCTTACCAGTGTGTGTGTGGGAGAGAAGTATGGAAGGAAGGCAGGGTGTGTGGGGGGAGAGTTGCCTGATGTGTGTGGGGAGGTGAGGTTTGTGTCGTAAGGGGTGAAGAGGCGGAGAGGTAGGGTGTGTGTCTGGGGTGAGTCAGTGTATTGACCGTGAAGAAGATAAAGTATTATGGTTCATGTAATGGTGGTCTCTATCTATATATAACCCGCGGTCACTCTACCATTACCACGCCCTTCATGGTGCTGTGGCCCCCACGGTGAGACACTGTTACCGGTGTAGCAACACACTTTACAACACCAAGATTATCCACTATAGTTTGATTAGTTGTTGCCTCTGACCACCCTGCAGTAACTGGGGACCTGGATGTTAATCGATTTGCAAATCATGTTCCGTGATAAAGGTTAACTTGTGCAGTCGGTGAGTTGTCCAGTCTTCTTGGATTATTCCTTGAC
This sequence comes from Homarus americanus, assembly GCF_018991925.1. Taxonomy (NCBI): domain Eukaryota; kingdom Metazoa; phylum Arthropoda; class Malacostraca; order Decapoda; family Nephropidae; genus Homarus; species Homarus americanus. Next base: position 23,633 of record NW_024736864.1, read on the forward strand.
AGTGGCTCATACAGCTCGTTAAATAGAGTCACACCCAGGTGGCACTACTGCTGCCCACCTCGGCAACCATTAGTGAGCGTGTGTGTGTGTGTGTGTGTGTGTGTGTGTGTGTGTGTGTGTGTGTAAATATGTACGGCATTTTTTTTGATAAATGTATTTGTTAATGTTACTGTTTGTGTTGGTATGTACAGTATGTATCATTCTTTCTGGTTATCATTTATCCTCAACTCTACTAATTTAAATTAATCTTCTTTTGGGGTGTTTTCCTCACTCGGTATTCAGGCTGGTCGATTGTTAAAGGAAAAATGTGTGTGAATTACGATACTGATGGTAGACTGGACTGGACTGTAACGACGCCATAATTCGGAGAAAACAAAGTATATACTATATAGTTGTTAGGCGAGGTGCGTGGAGCACAGTTATCCCTAACATCAGAGAGGAAGCCACTGTGAGAACGCAGTTGAGGTGTTTTTAGAGCAGCATATAGTGTAGGCGTCCTAATATAACTTATTATGAGGGTGAGAGCTATGTGTTTATGAGAGAGCAAAATGGTCGTCCGTTAAGCTGCCTTAATAACTCGTGCTGAGTATATTGAGCTGTTCTCTTATGCCCAGTGGACACACCACAAGTCTCACACTGCCTAGATCTCACGAGATCGACAAACTGTTCCCTTTAAAGATGAAATTTTGTAGCCAAATGTCAAGAGGAAGAAGAAATTGAGAAACACAAGAAAAAATGAGGAAGAAATGGCGTGTGTACTACACGTAGTGCAGGGTCCACTGGCCGTCCACTCGGCCGGTGAACACATTTTACCATGTGCAGGAGCGGAGCAGAAATGGCCAAGATCACTCAACAGTCCCTGTGTTGTTGAGCACCGGTGTGGTCCAGGCTAGCCACAGGTCGTCAGGACTCCAGTAGACGTTGTTCGGGGACAAGCAGGACCATCTAGGGTCCAGGAACATAATCAAGGACTGACAAATGTCTCCAGAAAGAGTAAAGCGAGAGGGAGCAGAGAAACAGTGGTCGTCAAGAAAGGAGGTGTGTGGTGCAGTGCAGAAGAGGAAGTTGTTGTCCGGAAAAACGTGAACATTTGTCCTCTGGTAAAGTTGACTGACAAGAGAAGTGAACTCACACCACACACTTACATACATACATACAGTATAAACTTTTTCTTCTCTATATTCAATTTCTTTCTGTTCTTATTTTTTCGCCCCCCAGGCCCCGTTGTGGGTCGTATGACTTGTGTCCGGATGGGCTAACCCCTGTAAAAAAAAAAAAAAAAAACATAATATAGTACACACGCACAAACATTAACATAACACAGAGTTGTATTTTAACACATCCCCAACCATTACAAAACAAGTAAATAACCTTAAAAACGACGGAGAAACAGAGAAACAAAAATAGAAGTTATGGTACAGGAAGCTCAACAGTCAGTTGTGTATCTTTGGTAAGTTCAGTAACACCAACACAAACGGTTCTACCTTGTCATCCCTTTATTAATTCTATCACTTTCTCACCTGCCACCCACAACCCCTCTAAAGTGACTGTCCACACCTGAGCTCTTACCAATTATACACTACTTTTACACCATGACTCAATACAACACTTTCATCTTTGATCTTCTCATTCCTCCATATCTCAAACAGGATGTGACTATTTTTGACTCACCTGTTATATTCACCAGTAATTAAAGACACCCTCCATATCTACGTTTCTCGCATATATTATCCACTTCTTCATTAAATACTATATCCAGTTACCTTCTCGGCTTCCCACCCCATCATCTTCCTTCCAGTACAGATTATTTTTCTGTTTAAACCCTTGTCTCAACTTTCCTCTCCTTCTTCCCATATTTTATCCTCGTTTCTTTCATCATTCTTTATCCTCTTTGCTTTAATCACTCCTTACATGTAGGTAAGGGTGGTGTGTTTTTTTTATCCTTGAAGAGTCCAGTCCACATTACTTCCTCCGATTCAGATTTCTTACGAGAGAGAGAGAAAGAGAGAGAGAGAGAGAGAGAGAGAGAGAGAGAGAGAGAGAGAGAGAGAGAGAGAGTATCAGGTACTGGAGATGGAGGGAGAGTAACTGGTGAAGGGAGAGTAACAGGACAATGAGGTGAACGGAGAGTAACAGGACCTTGGGGTGAAGGGAGAGTAACAGGACCTTGAGGTGAAGGGAGAGCAACAGGTCCTGGAGGTGGTGAAGGGTGGATAACAGGTGAAAGGAAACTAACATAAGGGCAAGATAATCACCAGCAGGATAAAGGCAGGGTGAGTGACACAAGTGTACCACCACTCACCATCTCAGGCTCCCCGCACTGTCAGGGAATATTCGTAATTGTGTTTTTCTCAAGATAAATATTGTCAAGATAAAACATCAATAATCCCTTTACACTTCTGTTCTACTAGTCGGAGGGGGGGGGTTAAGTTACTAATGTGTGCTCCAATTAACTTTACGTCAGGGTTTGGGGTGTACAATACATCCTGGGAAGAACATGAAGGCTGTTGTGTGTATTGTGACAAGCAAGTGAAGTCAGGTGTCTCTTACTCCTGTTGTTCGTGCTGATGGGTGTAACATTATCACCTGTTATACACGACACTCATAAAGGTTTTGAATCTGATAACATTGTGTAATCCGTGAGACAACACTGACAAAGGTCACAGTAGCCAGAGCTAAATGACTACGGTGTTCTCTTATAATAATCGAGTACACAGACAATGGCAGGTCAAATGAGATTTAATACAGTGGAACTGACCTAAATATTCAGTCTAGAAATATTTACACCGTTGACAGCAACTGCACCATCCGTTGTCCTTTGCTACACAACTGACAATAACTGAAAATTTAAATTGTTACTCTACCGAAGTACAAAAACATTTAATCAACAGTAAGAATGACTACGGCTCCACCTCCAATAACACCCACAAACAGTGTTCTATTATAAGGTAACGTTCATTAACCAAAGTAACATAACAGATAACACTGAAGCTAACAAACTCTGCATTACAGTCAACTAACAGCACTGTCACCAGTGCCGAATAATTTAAATCACTGGTATTCAATACTGCTGTTCCTTCGTTGACGCTAAAATGTTATTACTGAACTTCAACAACTAAGATCTTTTAATGGGTAACAAGGTTATTAATTACACTAGTCCAAGATAGAACTGTGTGTGTATTCCTTGACTATACCTACCGACCGGTGTTCCCGTTCTGACCAACATGTTCCCGTATACAACAGACCTAATCCCTTCCTACCTCTTATCAGTAACACATAAGGTTGTCTAGGTCTTAGAAGATAACCCAAAACTATTATCAAATGCGCACATCGCCAGCTCGTCAAACTTTACTGACAACGTTATATCGTCAAACCTACATAATGGCTGGATGGTTAATGTTGATGTTTCTCTGTTAACGAGAGTATTAATTAATGGTATATTGCAGTATTTTATATTAGAAATTTGTCGTTACATTTTTTTATTTATTTCCTTAATTGTGAACAAACAACTTTTTATCGGTGTGTGTTCCTAAGCATAAAAAATATCACAGGAAATTATACATCACAAAATATAAAATGAAATCCCACCAATATCACCATCACTTACACATTTACAACATGAAAGTAATTTGAATGAATCCCTCGTACTACACTAACAACTCTTAATATTACTAAATGCTGCCCTCGACTTAATATATATAAAAACAACTCTTAACAAGATGTGATATTTAAAAGGGAAAATGTTTCACAGGTCCAATTCCGTGTATCGGCAAAATGGATGAAAACCAAAGAGAACTTCGAGTTGAGGAGGAGTGGAGAGGAAGCCGATAGTCTTTGTCAAAATAGTCGTGTTGGTAGTTTTATATAGATTTTCCTGGGCACCTCACTAAAGCTATGAACCACCTTGACACAGACACGGAGATATAAACAGACATAACAAAGACACGGAGATATAAGGAAACATAACATAGACACGGAGATATTAGGAAACATAACATAGACACGGAGATATTAACAGACATAACATAGACATGGAGATATAAACACGAGAGTTCGGTCATCTAATAATAATAAGTAATTTGGTCTGTTAGTAGAAGCAAGGTTTGTCCTGTTATAAAAGAAGGATTTAAAGCTTAAACCTGTGCTATACTGTGAAATAGATAAGCTTTCAGTAATGATATAGATATGTACATTATATAAAAAGCATAGTACAATATTATATGTTCTAAACGTGTTCAATAATTCGGTGTTATAATGTGTTTGGAAAAGATATACGCGTATATGAGTGTAATTAATCGTGATTCGTGTGTGATTAGTAATTTTCGTTTGTACTTTTTTTTGGGTGGGGGGGGGAGATTGCGTTCGTGAAGGTGTGCGTGGAAGTTTCCCTATGTATAATAGTTTAGTATCGTTGTATATCTGTGAATATTCAACTTGATGTGTGTATGTCAATGTGTGTGTGTGTGTGTGTGTGTATGTCAATGTTCATGTGTGTGTGTGTGTGTGCATGTCAATGTTCATGTGTGTGTGTGTGTGTGTTTGTGTGTGTGTAAAAGCTAATTTTCATGTACGTGTATGTGTGAAAAATAAACTAACAACACACACAGTTACGCATGTATTGGTTCCTGTAGTCGACGTAAAACAATAGAGGCGAGACCTTCATGAAGTGTATGTATTGAGTCTCTCGGTCACAGCCACCACCAGCCGAGGAAGAGAAATATTGCTCTACTTTATAACACAACTCTTGGCCACTCAGAGTCTTTGCCGCTCTCATATACCTCTGCCAACACGAGCGGCAACTGTCTTTGTCACTCGACAACAACTGCCATGGATCGGTTCTCAAGGAAGCTAGAGATTAGAAAACAAAGTAGGGAGAGAAACCATAAGAGGGAAGTTTAGAGAGCAAAGACTTGTGCCATACATTGTCAAATGCTTTGGAGATGTCGAGGGCCGCGACGAAAGTTTCCCCTTAATCCCTAAGAGAGGATGACCAAAGATGGGTGCAGTAGGAGAGCAGATCACCAGTGGATCTCGCCTGGAGAAAGCCATACTGGTGATCCAACAAAAGAAAATGGCATTCACGGTGACGGAGAAAATGGAAGTTCAAGGTAGTTTCGAAAATCTCAGAGAGGGATGAAGTTAGGGCAATGGGGCGATAGTTATAGGGATTAGAATGGTCACCCTTCTTCAGGATGGGCTGAACCAAGGTATGCTTCCAAGAAGAAGGAAAAGTTTGGGTTTTGAGGCAGAGGCGAAAGATGCAAGCAAGCACAGGAGCCAGAGTTTCAGCACACTCCCTCAAAACACGAGTGGGTATTCCGTCCGGTCCATGCGCCTTACTCACATCCAACCTGGATAACACACTGACAACCCTGCGAGTAGAGATTATAGGAAAGTGCATAGGTTCAGTAGGAAGAGCAGGGGTAGGAGGGATAGAGTTGGAATCGTCTAAGGTGGAATTAGAGGAGAATAAAGTGCCAAAGAGATTAGCTTTGTCACGGGGAGAGTTGGCTATAGAGTTATCAGGTCGGAAGAGAGAAGGAAAAGAAGGAGTGCAGAAGTTATTACAGATGTGTTTGGTTTAGGACCAGAAGGATTTACTAGAGGAAGAATTAGTCAGGACAGCGGTCTTTCTTTTTATAAAATTCCGCTTAGCCCAACGAAGAATATAGCCTTACACCAATTCTAAGAAGTAATGAAACAGGAGTGGTTAATAGGAGAAGGAGACAGTTTCATAGTTTGATATGCCCTATCTCTCTCCCTGCATGCAAGAGAACAGAAGCAATCAAAGCATGATTTTAATGTGAAAGTTTTGGTAGAAGATGGGATAAAATGCACTCATGCCGCCCTATATAACCCCAGTAATGCTGTCAGCACATACAGAGGCGTCCCGAGTGGAAAAGCAACATTCATCCCAAGGAAAGTCGGTGAAGAATTCTCGCAAGGATTGCCAGCTTGCCCTCCGATAGTGCCATAGTTGACGTTTAGAAGGGGGTGGGGGAGGTGGTCGTGCCCAGTTTGATTTAATAGAAATAAGATTGTGATCAGAAGACCCTAAGGGGGCAGAAATTGTGTATGAATAATGCGAGGAGTTAGAGGTAAAACAAAGATCAAGAATGTGAGCAAGTTGATCGTGTCGATCAGGAACACGTGTAGGGTGTTTGATTATGTGTTCTAAATCATTAAGTAAGGAAAAAGTGAGCGCCTCAGCTCCACCTGGGTCATCCCTTGCAGAGCCAAGCCACTCTCTGTGATGTACATTGAAATCCCCTAGGCAGAGGATCTCCTTGTTGGGATGTATGGATAGCAACGACTCATGGCAAGAAGTGAGAGAGTCAAAGAGTTCCAAATAGTTGGTAGAGTTGGGAGAACAGTATAGGAAACAAAGAAAAATAGTCATAATTGGTAGAGATATTTTGAGCCAAATGACATCATAAAGAGAAGATTCAAGATCTGTGAGTCGAGCTATTGGTGTACAGTGTTGCAGTAGGCGCATACACCCCCCTCAGAGCGGAAAAAGATATAAAGGTTGTAGTTAGAGACTTGAAAAGGTTTGGGTGAGGCTGCTTTGGTCAGTTGAAGTTCGGAGAGTAGTAAGAGGTCGGGGGAAGAGGTTAATAGATGGTGCTCCACAGAAGGAAAATTGGATCTCAGTCCGCGAATGTTGGAAAAATGAAGTGCGAAAAAAGCCGATCCCCAAGCAACCGCGGTGGCGTCAGTTGAGGCCCCAGTAGTTTTTTTTTTTTGATGACCAGGTCGGCCCTGGGGTCCGTCCACAACCTTCCCAACCAATGGGAACCATCCTAGAAGGCCCCGCTTCAATATTAATATCAACTGACATCATAGGAGAATAAAATAGAAAGGAATAAAACAGATCAAGTGTGAGTATGCTTATATTTGTTGTTTTGTCAATAATGGTACCAAAAAAACTATCGAAAATGCAAATTTTCCAAAAAAAAAATCGTAAATTTATCGATTTTTTTAAATTTTGCCAATTTTTCGAAAATGTTGGAAAATTATTGAAAAAATAATAATTTTCGAGGATTTCTCGAAAATGTTTGCAATTTTTTTAATTCCTGGCCTTTCACCTTCTTACTTAAGTAATCCAGAGTTATTGTTGCCCCGAAATCTATAAATGTGTATAATGAAATCATTCCCCTGCAGGTCATTAACAACACGTGTCTCACTTTCTTTGCTCGTAACGATGACAGAAACTTTTCAAATGGTACCAAAAGCTTTCCGTCACCCAATAATACAACACTTCAGCCTACAGTTATATTTTCCTGAACTCCCTTAAAAACAGCTTCTGATCATCTGCCGCTAGATACTGTATATCCAGTGTTACAAAATAGCTGAGACTAACAGCAAAAAGTTGTCGTAGTAATTCTCAAACGTCTGTGACGATATGCGGTACACTGCTGGTATTGTCAAGTGAAGTTTTCATGCTGGGTGCCTCCGTTAAACGCCTCCCGCGGACTGTCATCACACCCTAATGCAGTGGGTTTAGGTAAGCACCACCACCTTAATGATCCTTTATATCTTTACGACACCCACATCTGTCCCTATCTGCTACTTTTTAATCACACAAGATTCTTCGCCTTCATTACCGCATCATTTCTACCTAAAATGGACTTGAACCAGTCCAGTGCTTCTTTAATGCAGCGACGGTAAAGGCCTGTCAGCCCTCCGTCCCGTCCAGGAACCCAGAGACTCCTTTGAACCTGGGTCAGAGACACCTGTAGATGGCGCGCCAAGCGGCCGGGATCACCCTCTACCATCACACACCTCACCACCACCACCACGGCCCCCTACCACCACCACCACCACCCCCTTACCACCCTTCTACCACCCTCCTACCATCACCCTTCTACCACCACTCACCTGTGTGTGTGTGAAAGGAGGAAAGCCATGGTGTTGTGTGATGGTGAGGGGAGAAGGAGGCAGGGTGTGTCTGGAGGGGGGGGGTGTGATGAAGAGGGGGGCAGTAGGTGTATATAGGGGATGATTCCTGGTGTGGTGTGGTGGGGAGAAGGAAATGAAGTCGTCAAGAAATGGTGCGGTACAGAAAGGAAGTTCGCTAGGAAAAACATGAACATTTGTCCTCTACTAAGTTATTAACAGAAGTGAACTCACCACACACTTACATACATACATACATACATACATGCTGTACAGGTTGGAATTTAGGGCGTCGTTAAAGTCTACCCCAGATCAACAGGAAACAACAATAAAAAAACAAAGACAATCGGACTATAAAAGGGTAGACAAAGGATGAGAGTTTTTGTTGTGTATAATAAAGTACCATAAATTCCTTAACAAAATATTCGGCTTTCTATAATTTACCCTTAACCATACTTAACCTAAACATTAACAGTATATACATATTTATACAACATAAAACAATCGTGAAGCAAGGTGGAGGTGGGAAGGCAATATAAGATTACAAATACTTAAGTGCAGAGCTGAGATGGCTGACAAGTAAGGCTGAGTATTGTAGAAGACGGTAGGTAGTCACTGTGCCGTAGGTTTCCAGGATAAGTGATCCTGTGGTCACTTCCCAGAGTGAACTGAACTCTCCTCGAACTGGAGCTGACGAAGAAGACTTTGAGGAGGTGACGCAATAACCAGGATATGGAGAAGGGAAACCCCGGAGTGGTAACTAAGAGTAGTCATACTCGGGTTTCGTCCCTAGATGGCGTTGCTCGTGGTGCTGGGTAGGTAGATCAGGACAATAGATGGCGTGGTTCGCAGTGCTGGGTAGGTAGATCATGACAATTGGTGGCATGGTTCGTAACAATACATACAGTATAACCTTTTTCTTATCTATTTTCAATTTCTTTCTGTTCTTATTTTTTCGCCCCCCCAAGGCCTTGTGGGTCATTTAACCTGTGTCCAGGTGGGCTAACCCCTGTAAAAAAAAACCATAATACACTAAACACGCACAAACATTAACATAACACAGAGTTGTATTTTAACACATCCCCAACCATTACAAAACAAGTAAATAACCTTAAAAACGACGGAGAAACAGAGAAACAAAAATAGAAGTTATGGTACAGGAAGCTCAACAGTCAGTTGTGTATCTTTGGTAAGTTCAGTAACACCAACACAAACGGTTCTACCTTGTCATCCCTTTATTAATTCTATCACTTTCTCACCTGCCACCCACAACCCCTCTAAAGTGACTGTCCACACCTGAGCTCTTACCAATTATACACTACTTTTACACCATGACTCAATACAACACTTTCATCTTTGATCTTCTCATTCCTCCATATCTCAAACAGGATGTGACTATTTTTGACTCACCTGTTATATTCACCAGTAATTAAAGACACCCTCCATATCTACGTTTCTCGCATATATTATCCACTTCTTCATTAAATACTATATCCAGTTACCTTCTCGGCTTCCCACCCCATCATCTTCCTTCCAGTACAGATTATTTTTCTGTTTAAACCCTTGTCTCAACTTTCCTCTCCTTCTTCCCATATTTTATCCTCGTTTCTTTCATCATTCTTTATCCTCTTTGCTTTAATCACTCCTTACATGCAGGTAAGGGTGGTGTGTTTTTTTTATCCTTGAAGAGTCCAGTCCAAATTACTTCCTCCGATTCAGATTTCTTACGAGAGAGAGAGAGAGAGAGAGAGAGAGAGAGAGAGAGAGAGAGAGAGAGAGAGAGAGAGAGAGAGAGAGAGTATCAGGTACTGGAGATGGAGGAAAAGTAACTGGTGAAGGGAGAGGCCAGACCTTGAGGAACGGAGAGTACTGAGGACCTGAGGGGAAGGGAGAGTACAGGACCTAGGTGAAGGGAGAGTAACAGACCTGAGGTGAACGGAGAGTAATAGGACCCGAGGTGAAGGGAGAGTAACAGGACCTGGGGGTGAAGGGAGAGCAACAGGACCTATAGGGTGAAGCGAGAACAACAGGTCCTGGAGGTGAAGGGTGAATAACAGGTGAAGGGAGACTGATACTGGCAAGGGCAATGTAATAACCAGCAGGATAAAGGCAGGGTGAAGGGACACAGGTGTACCGCAACTCACCATTCAGGCTCCCCTGCACTGTCATGGAATATCTGTAATTGTGTTTTTCTCAAGATAAAAGATCAATAACTCTTTACACTGCGGTTCTACTAGTCGGAGGGGGGGGTTGGTTACTAATGTGCTTCCAATTAACTTACGGTCAGGGTTTGGGTGTACAAAAACATCCTAGGAACATGAAGGCTGTTAGTGTATTAGGATGCAAGCAAGTGAAGTCAGGTGTCTTTAATTTGTTGTTCGTGTTGATGGGCAATATTATCAATTCGTTATACACGACACTCATAAAAGGTTTTTGAATTCGATAACATTGTGTTATCCGTGACAACACTGACAAAGGTCAAAGTAGCCAGAGCTAAATGACTACGGTGTTCTCTTTTATAAAAACTGGGCACACAGATAATGGCAGGTCAAGCGAGATTTACTACAGTGGAACTGACCCAAATATTCAGTCTAGAAATATTTACACCGTTGACAGCAACTGCACCATCTGGGTTGTCCTTGGTTACACAACTTCATAATAGAAAGTACTTAAATTGTTACTCTACCGAAGCACAAAACATTTAATCAACAGTAAGAATGACTACGGCTCCACCTCCAACAACACCCACAAACAGTGTTCTATTATAAGGTAACGTTCATTAACCAAAAGTAAATATAACAGATAACACTGAGCTAACAACTCTGCATTACAGTCAATCATCAGCACTGTCACCAGTAAGAACCATTTAAATAACTGGTATTCAATACTGCTGTTCCTGCTGACGCTAAAATACTATTACTAAACTACAAATTTAACTAAGATCTTTTAATGCGTAACAGCAGTTATTAATGCTAATTAGTCCAAGATATAGAACTGAGTGTGATCCTTGACTATACCTACTGACTGGTGTTCTGTTCTAAACTGCCAACATAAATTCCGTATACAAATAAAACCCATCCCTTCCTGCACCTCTTAGTAATATAAGGTTGTTCCAGTTCTTAGAAGATAACCCAAAAACTATTATCAAATGCACACATCGCTAGCTCGTCAACCCATTGGACAAAGTTATATCGTCAAACCTACATAATGGTATTTGGATGGTTAATGTTGGTGTTTCTCTTGTTAACGAGAGTATTAATTTATGGTATATTGCAGTATTTTATATTAGAAATTTGTCGTTACATTTTTTTTATTTCTTAATTAGAACAAACAACTTTAATCAGTAAAGTTCTTAAGCATAAAAATACCTGGTGAAATTACATCACGAAATATAAATGAAATCCCCAATTATCACCATCACTTTAACATTTACAAACATGAAAGTAATTTGAATGAATCCCTGCAAATGCACTAACAACTCTTAATATTGCTGAATGCTGCCCTCGACTTAATATATATAAAACAACTCTAACAAGATGCGATATTTAAGGGAAAAATACCACAGGTTCAATTCCGTGTATCGGCAAAATGGATGAAAACCAAACAGAACTTCTAGTTGAGGAGGAGGAGGAAGCCGATGGTCTTCAAATAGTCGTGTTGGTAGTTTTACATAGATCTTCCTGGGCTCTCTACCAAAGCTATGAACCACCTTGACACAGAGACACGGAGATATAAACAGACATAACAAAGACACGGAGATAGAAGGAAACATATAACAAAGACACGGAGATATAGGAAATGATAACATAGACACGGAGATATAAACAGACATAACATAGACACGGGAGATAGAAGGAAACATAACATAGACACAAAGAGATATAAACACATAACAAAGACACGGAGATATAAGGAAACATAACATAGACACGGGAGAGAGTAAGGAACATAACATAGACACGGATATAAAAGGAAATTTCGGTGACACGGATATATAAGGAAACATAACATAGATATTGAGATATAAACACGAGAGTTCGGTCATTCCGGTCAATAATAAGTATCAACTCGTTAGAAGCAAGGTTTGAATCCTGTCATAAGTATTAGTTGATTTAAAGCTTAAAACCTGTGTTATACTGTAGAAATATGCTTTCAGTAATGTTATATGATAATGTACAATATATAAAAAGGATAGTAAAATATTATATGTTCTAAAACGTTCAATAATTCAAAGTTATAATGTGTTTGGAAAAGATATACGGATATGATTGTAATTTATCGTGATTCGTGTGTGATTAGTACTCTGTCGTACTTCTTTTGTGGGGGAGATTGCGTTCGTGAGGGTGTGCGGGAAGTTTTCGTGTATATTAGTTTAGTATCGTTTACATCTGTGAATATTCAACTTGATGTAAAGGTTAATGTGTGTGTGTGTGTGTGTATGTCAATGTTCATGTGTGTGGAGTGTGTGTATGTCAATGTTCATGTGTGTGTGTGTGTATGTCAATGTTCGTGTGTGTGTGTGTGTAAAGTTAATTTTCATGCGTGTATGCGTGAAAATAAACAAACAACACACACAGTTACGCATGTATTGGTTCTTCGTAGTCGACGTAAAACAATAGGAGGCGAGACCTTCATGAAGTGCATGTATTGAGTCTCTTATCGCTAAAGCCACCACCAGCTGAGGAAGGAAGAGAAATATTGCTCTACTTTATAAACACAACTCTTGGCCACCAGAGTCTTTGCCGCTCATATACCTTCTGCCAACACGAGCGACAACTGTCTTGCCACTTTTGCAACACCTCACAATAATCATACTCTTTAAGGTTCACACTATCTTGCAATACACACTTATCAATGAAACTCCCTTAACTTACAAGCAAACACCTCAAATACTGAGAACTATTAACTCAACATGATATATACAACTTCAACAAACAGGCAATACTCCTACTTTCCTTATACACAACACTTACATGTGCATTCTAATCCTGTACAAACTTTGGGAATATCTATATTGGACCTCTCACATATCATTCATACTCACATACTATACTTCAGGTAACGTTGATGTATTGGGTTAATCTTTACTATAACCACGTCCATTAATCATGTCTGTGGTTCTACTAGCGCTGGTGACGGAAGTGTGAAGGAAAACACATAATTTCCTATACACGATTCATTTATTTCACGTGTGTTTGTTTACTGCCACGAAAAAATGAGACTAGTGAGATGGTCTTGATTGCGAAAAAGCAGTTTTAAGACCACATGTCAGGTAATAATTCCCCAGCAACATCGAAGGTCATTTCCTTCTCAAAAACATCCACACACTGATATTGAAAAATATACCTTTTAATTTCTTATTTAAATGTAATTAATTAACTTGGTTCATTAAAAACTATTTATTTATCATATATTAGTAATTAATATACGAATATATACATTAAAAGCCCAGTTACGTTGCTTATAAGTATTTTTAGATTATTTTTAATAGTGTGCAGTGAGATGAGAAGTGTTCAAGATCTCTACTTCAGAACTCTCTCTGCGTCAGCAGTCAAAATAGAATTAACATTATCTTTTAGAACAGAAAACTCTCAAACTTTTATTTTCTTCAGACATCATTAAAGATAAAAAATAAGACATTCTTGAACTTCATATAAAAACTTTTAGCGCTGACTTAAGCCAGAGGGAGGTGGAAGTTTTCTTCTGAGTTATGTGAAAGATTGTCTTTTTTTTTGGCCACTCATATGTATATAATCATTCTCTCATCTCCTTACTACCAACCTGCTCTCATGTCATTAATCTTTCTTAAGTTTCAGTCATTAGTCTTTCTCTTAAGTTTCAGTAATAAGTCGTTCTCTTAAGTTTCAGCCATAAGTCTTTCTTAAGTTTCAGTCATTAATCTTTCTAAGTTTCATTCATAAGTCTTTTCTTCTTAAGTTTCCCATTCATAAGTCTTTCTTAAGTTTCAGCTATTAGTCTTTCTCTTAAGTTTCAGTCGAGCTTATGGTGTACAGTGTTGCGTAGGCGCATGGGCCACCTCCCTGAAGAACGGAAAAGATATAGCGTTGTAGTTGGAGACTTGAAAAAGGTTTAAGAGGCTGCTTTTTGGCTGCTGAAGTTCGGAGAGTAGTAAGAGGTCGAAGAGGTTAATAGATGGTGCTCCACAGAAGGAAAATTGATCTCAGTCCGCGAATGTTGGAAGAATGAAGTGAAAAAGCCGATCCTCCAGCACTGCGGTGGCGTCGTTGAGGCCCCAGTAGTTTGGATGACCAGGTCGGCCCTGGGGTCCGTCCACAACCTTTCCCGGACCAATAACCATCCTTGAAGGCCCCGCTTCAATATTAATATCAACTGACATCATATAGGGAGAATAAAATAGAACGAATAAAAACAGATCAAGTGTGAGTACGGTGATATTTGTTGTTTTGTCAATAGTAAGAGAGACGATTGAGACCCTGTAATTGTGTATACGTGTAAAGATGGATCAGCAACCTGGGGACTTGGTCATACTCTTTCGTGGTGCCATATGCGGCAGCAGGGCCTGCTACATTATGCTTTCAATATCTTCCCAGGTGGGGACCTCCGTTTGGCTGCAATACTGTTAAAATTAGTGGTAATAATGGAATATTAATAGTACAATATGCTAACACTAGTGGTACCAAAAATTTCTTTTGAAAATGCAAATTTTCCGTGAATGTAAATTTATCGATTTATTTTTATTTGCCAATTTTTCGAAAATTTTGGAAAATTATTGAAAAATAATAATTTTCGAGGATTTTTCTGAAAATGTTTGCATTTTTTTAATTCCCGGCCTTTCACCTTCTTACTTAAGTAATCCAGAGATATTGCCGCCCTGAAATCTATAAATGTGTATCATGAAATCATTCCCCGCAGGTCATTATCAACACGTGTCTTCAATTTTCTTGCTCGTAACGATGACAGAACCAAATGGTGCCCAAAGTTTTCCGTCATTATCAACAATACAACACTTCAGCCTACAGTTATTTTCCTTTCCTGAACTCCCTTTAAAACAGCTTGATCATCTGCCGCCAGATACTGTATCCAGTGTTACAAAATAGCTGAGACTACAGCAAAAGTTTTTCAACGTTTTGCATTGTTGGTCGCAAAGGTAGCAATTACCACCTGGCTGATCTTTATTTTTTCTGGACGACGTTCTTTTATTTAAAGACTTTTAACCACACTCATTCTTCCCTTCATTACTGCTATCATTTCTACCTAAAAATGGACAGACAGTCCAGGTCTTCTTTGTACAGTGACGGTAAAAAGGCCTGTCAGCCCTCCGCCCCGTCCAGGAACCCCGAGACTCCCCGAACCTGTGAGTCAGAGACATGCCTGTAGATGGCGCACTGTGACGGGACGTCCACACCATGCATCTTTCATTTCAGTATTCTGCCCACCAGCACAATAATAACTGGACTGTCTGGTTGTTATTAAGTAGAAATGTTAACAGTAATGAAGGGAAGAATCAGTGTGATTAAAAAAAGTGTAGCAGATAGGATAGATGGTGGGGTGTAGGTGGAAGATAGAGAGGATCAATATGGTGGTGGCGCCTACCTAATCCTGCACTGCATTGTGGGTGTGATGACAGTCCGCGGGAGGTTTAAACGGAGGCACCCAGCATGAAAACTTCACTTAACAATATCAGCAGTGTACCGCATATCGTCACAGACGTTTGAGAGTTAAGGAGTAAACTTGTCAGTGTATTTAGTAAGTAAGAAAATACGACAGTGAAGTATTGGATAAATGTTCAAGTGGAATAGAGAAATTGAGAGAATGGGAAATGAAAGACTCATACAAAGTGTGTGGTAGGAGGGAGGAGATGGAGTGGAGGATAGTTTAATGCCTAGCACACCTCTGGCCACTACATCACCGTCCTCGTTTCTGTGATGTGATAAGTGGCCCACCTTATTAGCATGTCAACAACTATGCATTGTAGAAGTTAAAAATGTAACGACACAATGAAATATGTGGCCAACAACCTTGTTATTAACGTACTACTAAATCTTTCCTAGAAAATTACAGTCTATTTTAGGGAATATTAATTGTAATCAGCAACACTCCAGGTATCTTGTCTTGGTGAACCCAGTTATTATCTAAGTTGTGACCCACCTGGCGTGTGATCTACTACTGCCAAAAGATTGCTTTGTCGATTTTTGGCAGACTTACTAACCCGCCTGATAACTACTGTACGTTCACTCATATACGACTCATGCACATAATGGTGGAGTGTAACACAGTCCTGTCTTATTTATCACCTTTCATGCAAGAAGAACTATTACGACAACATTTTGCTATTAGTCTCAGTTATTATGTAACGCTGGATATATCTAGAGGTAGATGATCAGAAGTTGTTTTTAAGGGAGTTCAGGAAAATATAACTGTAGGCTGAAGTGTTGTATTATTGCTTACAGGAAGTTATTGGTACCATCTGAAAAGTTTCTGTCATCGTTACGAGCAAAGAAAGTGAGACGCGTGTTGTTAATGGCAGGTAGGGGAATGATTTCATCATATACGTCATAGATTTAGGGGCAACAATATCTCTGGATTACTTAAATAAGAAGGTGAAATGCCAGGGTAAGTATTTGATACAATGGCTTGAACTCTCAGAAGCAACACGACCATTTAAACTGTTTGCAAAAATTATGTCTGTTTTCCTGTTGTGCTGGAGGTGATCAGTATCAGGTAGACGCTAAATGTCCCCAAACTGCAGGTTAATGTTGCTGAAGGTCGTCTCTTTCCTGGAGATAAATGCCAGTTTTGCAGATAGCGTCCACCGTGAATGATAACAATGTGGCAATAAAATATGTTCCTCGTGTAGTCAGGGCTTAGAGAGGTTGGCAAGGTCGAGGTAAATCAACCACACTGTTTTCTACGACTCACGGCCTCTCTCTCATCCTCGAAATGAGTTTCTTTTACGAGCTGTCTGGTAATTGAAAACAAGAAATTACCCTTCCCTTTTGACGTCATTACATTACCCCATCTGCTGCCGCTGTTTCCACCGTACCTGGACACAGATCTTCACTGATAAAGATTTTAGTGTATTTCAGTTTTTCAGTTTAGTTAGGATTGCAATATTGTATCTTTATCAGTTTTGGTGTACAAACATTACAAACATTGTGGTGAATTCCTGTGGGCGTTGACTGGAAGATTTTCTCACGCGATGTTCTCGGTAAACAAGAGACAGACATAACGATCACACAGGATGTTAGAGACTTTTCATTAACACTTTCCTCAGTTTTCTTCATGTTCTCCCTGCATCCCACAACACGTCTGTATATATTTGGACGTATTTGGTCGAACATCCAGACTCGTTGTTTCCCGCCACTGAATCTTTAGTTACTTGTCCCCCTCACACGGTCCCTGAATACTGCATGTGACTGATGGTGACGTGTTACTATGTTAATTTCGCCTGAGGGGAACTGCAGGATTTCTATGCCAGACTGGAATTGTCACAATGCAATCTGTCGACATGTTTGAAGAACTGTCATCGATGTCAAGAAAGTCATTTGACAAATCAATTTATGGGTTAACACCATTAATTCCATAAATTGATCTTCCCCGTCAGTTAATTTAACGGAGATTAGGTTAAGGTTAACCGGCTTTGATGCGAGAGACACTGAGATGTGGGGGCGCCCAGGGTAGCTGGAGAAGGGGAAGACCTATACCAGCTTAAACCACACGCAAGTCAGTAACTGTTGGTTCTAGAGAGACCAGAGTGTGTGAGGTGTGATACTTAGAGAAAATATGAAGAAGAAATATTATTGTTTAGGTTCTTGAGAGTTCATTTCATTGCGACAGAAAATATTGAGGTGGAAAGACGCATTGTGTTAACACTGGACTCCTCTAACCTTGGCAGAGAGAAACATGTTCAAGGTTATAATGTACAGCTCGAAGAAACAAAGAGAAAGTGTTGTGAAGGCAGAAGACAGGAGGCCGTTGATACAAGTGTACAATGTTACCCGACAGAGACTGTATAGTGAGTCTTTCAGAAGAAAGAATGGAGAGGTGTCGGTGGTACGTTCTTTTGAAAGAGGTCAGTCGAGTTGGTGTGGGCACAGGGTGAGATGTAAAACTGCTAAGGATGTGTCACGAATAAGAGAAGCCCGGGAATACAACCTGTTGGCCCACCTCGGACAATAATAGACAAGAAAGTTTTAAGCTAGAGAAAAGAGAGGAGCGACACTGCGACAGACTGAAAGAAAGCAAAATGATCTCAGTGGGTGGGGCGGAGACACACCTGACGAGTGTTGGCGAACAGGTGAGGTGGTGAGCATGACTACAGGTATACCTGTTTCGTTTTTGTTTTTGCTTAATTTATTCTCGGAATTTTAACATAAATGATTGTATAATATCAGAAACAGTAAAGTAAAAATGGCAATTAAACATTTCGAATAATTAAAACTCAAGCGAGAAACATGGCAACAAATTATTTTTCGTCAACTTCGCCATTTTGAATCACGTTAAATTGGCCGACTTCAAAAATTTCTTGTCACTTAAGATTACTTGTATTGTTGTGAAGTCTGGGTCGTGACGGAGGTTAGTGCTGTGAGAAATGTCTGGAAGTTCGATTGAGAACCAATTAAACTGTCAGAGGAGTTGGCTGGCCGTGTCTCTACGTGTCTCTGTTGTTCGACAAGTAATTTGTTGTTTTCTGAGCCAGAGTCTAAGTGACGTTCTTGGACTGTGTTTAATATACAATGTCTGACAATTAAATTCGCGAACTTAATTGTCAGAACTCGTACAACTTATCCCCTTCACTACGGAACGCCACTTTTAATATTATATTTGGGTCATGCCAGACGATTTTATTCATCAGAGAAACACCTCGTATATAAGGCATTAAACGAGTTACGTTTATACCGGATATAAAATGCCCTTATATCCGGTTATGTTAATTATTATCAGAGGCAGTGTGGCTAAAAGGCCTCACTTCTCTCGTAACATATAAGCTCCTCTGAACTTAGCTCCCAAACCTCTCCCATTTTTTCAAGTGTTTGGGTAATGCTTCAAGAGTCAGGGAAATGTGTATCTACAGGTAAAATAAACTATAATTAATACATGACGAGTGTACGGGAAGATTAAGACGAGTGTACGGGAAGATTAAGACGAGTGTACGGGAAGATTAAGACGAGTGTACGGGAAGATTAAGACGAGTGTACGGGAAGATTAAGACGAGTGTACGGGAAGATTAAGACGAGTGTACGGGAAGATTAAGACGAGTGTACGGGAAGATTAAGACGAGTGTACGGGAAGATTAAGACGAGTGTACGGGAAGATTAAGACGAGTGTACGGGAAGATTAAGACGAGTGTACGGGAAGATTAAGACGAGTGTACGGGAAGATTAAGACGAGTGTACGGGAAGATTAAGACGAGTGTACGGGAAGATTAAGAAGAGTGTACGGGAAGATTAAGAAGAGTGTACGGGAAGATTAAGAAGAGTGTACAGGAAGATTAAGAAAAGTGTACGGGAAGATTAAGACGAGTGTACGGGAAGATTAAGAAAAGTGTACGGGAAGATTAAGGCGAGTGAAGAGTGTAGGGTGTTTATAGGGCCTTCCTGGTGTAAATGGGTGTCTTGGGGTAATGTAAAGAGGATGAATTTGGGGAAGGATGGGGTAAGGGAGAGAGAGAGAGAGAGAGAGAGAGAGAGAGAGAGAGAGAGAGAGAGGAGAGAGAGAGGAGATATCTACATGAAGCTGTAGGAAAATGACAGGGGGCCAGAAACATAAATTTGGAATTGTGCGAGTGCTGTCTCAGTGGGAGCAAGCTGTCTGTGGAGTGTAAGCTGTCTGTGGGAGGCTGTCTGTGGGAGGCCATTCAGAGTGTAAGCTGTTCAGGGAGTGTAAGCTGTCTGTGGAGTGCAAGCTGTCTGTGGGAGTGTAAGCTGTCTGTGGGAGGTAAGCTGTCTGTGGGAGTGCAAGCTGTCTGTGGGGAGTAAGCTGTCTGTGGAGTGTAAGCTGTCTGTGGGAGGTGGTGCTGTCTGTGGGAGTGTAAGCTGTCTGTGGGAGTGTAAGCTGTCTGTGTGGGAGTGTAAGCTGTCTAGGGAGTGTAAGCTGTCTGTGGGAGGTAAGCTGTCCAGGAGCAAGCTGTCTGTGGAGGTAAGGTCTGTGGAGGTAAGCTGTCTGTGGGAGGTAAGCTGTCTGTGGGAGTAAGCTGTCTGTGGGAGCTTGCTGTCTGTGGGAGTGTAAGCTGTCCAGGGGAGTGTAAGCTGTCTGTGGAGGTAAGCTGTCTGTGGGAGTGTAAGCTGTCTGTGGGAAGCTTGGTTGTTCAAAGTGAGTGTAAGCTGTCTGTGGAGTGTAAGCTGTCTGTGGGAGTGTAAGCTGTCTGTGGGAGTTGTTGTCTGTGGGAGTGTAATGTCTGTGGGAGTGTAAGCTGTCTGTGGAGTTTAAGCTGTCTGTGGAGGTAAGCTGTCTGTGGGGAGGAAGCTGTCTGTGAGAGTGTAAGCTGTTCAGGAGGTAAGCTGTCTGTGGGAGTGTGAGCTGTCTGTGTGAGTGTAAGCTGTCTGTAGGAGTGTAAGCTGTCTGTGGGAGTGTAAGCTGTCTGTAGGAGTATAAGCTGCCTGTGGGAGTGTAAGCTGTCTGTAGGAGTGTAAGCTGTCTGTGGGAGTGTAAGCTGTCTGTGGGAGTGTAAGCTGTCTGTGGGAGTAGATAAAATATGCGTATATATCTGCTCTTGTAATGGATAAAATATAACGCAGATGTGTAATGAGAAATATATGTAAATAGTACGGGGAGAATGTGTGAGTTTGACGAGATTCTATAGTAATAATTCCTTTATAAGTGTCGCTGGAAGGATTCAGGTCCATAACAAAATATCCTCTATCTATTTTAGTCTCTTATAGGTCATAAAATGTTGCTCATAAGGGAAGTCACGAGTTTTATAAGGGCAAAAGTTTTCTCATTCTGCATTCTGTGTATAAAAGTTAATAAAGAAACTCAGATATAAGGACAAATATTAGTCTTGAGGCAGCACAAGTCAGCAATAAGTAGGAAAACATGAAACGATTATGATGATATTTTAGAATCCTAACTTGTGACTCATATTTTGTTAAGTTCCTGAATTTTCTCACAGTAATTTTCCTTATTTATCTAAAAGGAAAATTATAGTCAGTGTCAAAACTACAATTTATTGAGACAGTTATAGATTATTATATTAAAGTTCTGTCTCGTATAGTTTACTGAGGAACGACTATGCATAAATAACTAGCCACCTCTCGGGAATTATCCATGAAGTTTTTTTTTTTGGGGGGGGGAGGGGGGATGATTTAGTCTCTTAACACGTAAACAGTGAGAGTTTGTTGATTAGTTGGTGATGAAAGATATTTTTAGTTCACGAGGGGAAAAAGAATAATACGGTGAAGACTGGAATAGTTTGCTAAGAGATTATGGTCGCTCCCAACTTTCCTCCTTCACTACACTTGGGAACTTTATTGCCTCTAAAGCTCTGATTTTGCTGCATTGTGCTTATTTTTCATTTTTATTTCAACCCAAGTCTAGTTTAATGACCTTCGTTTTTCCTCATAATTTAGAAGAAAAAAACCCAGACACGTAAATCTTTCTGAGATAAATAACTCAGTCTTGTTCGAATCCAACTTTTGCAGTGTTGTGGGATAAAGAAACACTCACACTCATGTTATTGTTAAACTTAGATCATATATAATCACAAAACATAAATAGAATGTGTCAAGTTCATTTTACATAATTAAGTTTTAATCTTTCCTATCAGCAAGAACATGGAGGAAAAGTTTTTCTTAACGAGAGCGAAAGAATTAAAGAAGTGCTAATTTTACCTTCAAATTAGTTTTATTTTCGCCATAATGTTATCAGTTAATTACAGTACTGGAGACAGTAGTTATGAGATAAATTTACACAAAGTGGCCTCAAGATCGATCCCAATATGAAGAAGTGACACAAGAACATAATTTTGCAACTTGATTTTTGACACCGGTTAAATGAATAGGTTGGTCACGTATTCCTCCCCCCAAAATTTCTCTGTCGCTGTGGCCTTTATCGCCAGGAACCTGCAAAAGCTCGAGTAAAGATATAAAAAGTGAAAGTAGAGCCCATAGGTGTGACGAGCGACTACACTGAATACTAAACCTTCACTAATGGTTGATTTAGGTACCCATTCACAACTGGGTCGAATAGGGGTACCCGGGACACGAACCAACGACCCTGAGTATATGAGACGCTTACTGTATCTAATTTGTTAATGCATCCTAGTATAATTTGGTGCCTCGAAAATATAAATAAATATCGGAATTCAAACTGGTTAGCTTCCCTGTGTAGGAACGGTTACAGAAAATTGTAAAGCCATTTTATCTTGGTTCAGAATTAGACAGAACTAAATGCCAAGAATATTTGTTTGTAGTGTTTTAACTTTGTAAGATACGGATAACAACATAAACAGGGTCATGACGACTAAATTAGATGTTTATCAGACTTGAACATTATCAGACCAGTTATAAGGGAGTGAGAAACAACTGTATTCTGTCGGGAAGCAGAAATTAATCAGAGACAAATAAAATTATACATTTCTTCTTTAGGGAGGGGGGGGGGAGACTGATTTACTTTCGAAAACTAATTATATTACCGTAAAAATAAACTAGATATATTTACTGATCATATAAAATATAAATGTCAGAGTAAGGACTAAGATTTCTACTCTTATTTAGTTTCTTAAGTAAACAAACACCATAGCAACATAGTACACAAATAAAGATGCAACGTCAGAATATTACTGATTCAGATTTATAGAATATTATTACAACATACATATTCTTGACTCAGTAAAATGTGTAAGTTCTATTTTTTCTTTATAATTAAGGATGATTATATTGTCTAAATCAACGTCTCTACATGAGGTAAACATAACATTAGGCCAGGCACATGGATCATTGAGAGTTATTCGGGTGGATCTGTCAGTCATTTACAAACCTCTGGACATGGAATTCAGCTGTGATATTTGAAGATAATATTACTATATTTTCGAAAATGGGGATCATAAAAAATAATTAAACCCGAGGGAGGATATTATAGGACTTTTATGGAATATCAAATGACTTGAAATGCAGTTTTATGGCCATCATTAAAGTGACGAGGTAATGTGACATGCGTGACAAAGACCATTATGGTTTTATATTCAGTAAATCCCGCAGTAAGTAGTTGGGACCACTCTTACTTCCCTTTAGTTGAGCTGCGATGACCCAGCACCAATAATGTGACGACCATTCGTCTCTGATACAAACTATGGACAGATAACATCACCACTAGCCTAACCTGACCTAACCTAACCTAACCTAACATAGCCTAACCTAACGTGCTTTCATGTCATGTTAATAAAATACGAATTTAATTAAAACAAATACTGTATTATTCACATAAGTAAGATGAGGAAACTATACAAGACCACAGCATATTGTAATAACATACTTGTAGAAAATAAATCCAGAGTTTCAAAATTTTCCTCGTTCAAGTTTGCTTCGGCAAATTCTTCACCACCAATAAAATAATACTTTGTGTAGCGTGTGGTGGTGGTGTAGCCTCGCGGCCAAGAAAGTTGAATATGATTATTGGATCAGGTGGAAGTTACAACAAATATTATATTTATATCCTTATACATTCTTATGGCATATATCTGAAATTGACATCTCTCACAATGGTTATGACTACTGCGCTACATAAACCCGAAGACCTTATTGTGTTTATTACTGTGATGCAATGTGTGTGTATACAAGAACGCACATGTATGTCTATATGTATATCAATTGACTGCCGGGAGTCTCTAGTCACAACTCTGCACATGGGCGGCACAGATAAGATGGTCGTTTGTTACGCACAGGGATCTAGGCAGCAGTGCAATCCGGTTCTGTCTGTGCGACTGAGCAGCCCTTTCCAGGAACCACTCTGCTCACCCCACAGGAGGAGGGGGATAGAAAGGATGCCCTAAACATAACCTTCTTAAAAAAAAAAACCTGACTCGGTCAACAGGGAAGCCCTCTGGTGGACCCTCAGCCGTTTTGATTCCCACCAAAATTCATCGCCATTGTGAGACAAGTCCACGATGGTATGAACGGCAGTGTCCTCTACATTGGCACCCAGTCTGAGTTCTTCCCCGTCCAAACGGGGGTAGAAAAGGATGTGTGCTGGCGCCAACCCTTTTTCCATTTTCTTGACTGCCTTCCTTACTCGTGCCAGTACCAATTTAGCCGGCGGGGTGGACATCCAGTTCCGGATGAAGGGTCTTTTCAACATAAGACGACTCCAGGAAGGAACAAGGGTGTTAGCTGCTTCCATCACTGAACTTCAGTATGCAGATGACCTCACCCTCGTCACTCACACTGAACGCGACCTACAGGAGATCCTGAACACCTACAGGTGAATGTTTACAGGATTTAGATTCTCTTCTAACCACACCTCTATCATCCATCCAGGTTAACGGTACTACCCTCTCTAATGTTACCCACTTTCAGTACCTTGGCTCCCACCTGCCCACCACTGCGGACAACGATGACGAGATTCAACATCAGGTCAGGTGTGCATCTCAAGCTTTTGGCAGACTCCGTACCCGTGTCTTCAGCTGTAAAGAGCTGAAATTATCTACAAAGCTGCACGTATATCGATCAGTGGTCCTCCCCACCCTGGTGTATGGCAGCGAGACATGGGTCACATACAGGAGGCACATCAAGGCACTTGAAAACTTTCATCAACATAGTCTAGGTTCCATCCTCCGAGTTCGCTGGGAAGACAAGAGAACAACTGCCAGTATTTTTCCTGACACCAACTGTAGGAGCATCGAGGCTACCATTATCTATGAACAACTACGTTGGACTGGCCATGTTATCCACATGGATGACAGTAGACTGCCAAAGCAGCTAGTTTACAGTCACCTAAGTAATGGTAAACGTAACGCTGGCGGGCAACGGAAAAGATATGAGGATAGTCTTAAGACAAAACTGAAAAAGTGCCAAATTGACTGACTTGCCATCTTCTGACCACGAGACGGCGCCTTCATGAACAAGGGATCCTCTGCCATGTCCCGCCACACAAAGAGTGGCTCACACTAACACAAAAATAATGTCGCCTCGGCACTGCCCTGGAACACCTTCATCATCACGATACATTTTAGAGAATCATCCTCTTTGTTGGTAAGAAGATATTTACGTCGGTAGAAAGCCGAGTGAATTACTGCTAGCGACCCCACAACGCACTACCAGTAGCAACACACCCAACTGCGAGTAGCAAAGTCTCCGTGTCATTCTGGGGATGGGTGTGGAAAAAGAGCCTGGTGAACTAGTCAAGACCAACGGCAGTCATTAGTGATAAAACGTCAGAAATAAAGTTGTCCCTCTGGGGTTTTTTTTAGACTTTGATACACACTACAGTGCAACATCTGTTGGGCAAAAGGGAACTGCCTTCTGCAGTTTCGTTGTTCGATGTTCAAGTGTTTTAAAGACACCTCTTGGTTGGTTGAGGGAACAATCTTTTGTTCGCGAGTGTAAAATGGAATAATGTAATTTCAGCCCATTAACCACTAGATAGTATTATTAAAAAAGGTGCTGCCTCTACTATCTTGATCTACTAGAAGAACTAAGATCCACAACGTTTTGGGCATTGCCTACTGCCTGAATTGTCCTTTGAGGAAAATTATCAAAACCTGTGATATATAGCTCTCCTCACTGTCATTACATAGATGTGACTTTAATATTGGTAAGTAAGGAAATTCTTATTTAATGATCTGAGTAACTCTTGCACCATATCATAATTTCACCAGAATCACTTGTGAATTTTCCAATGCCATTAGACTTAAAACAAAGGAATGATATTATGAGTGATTTGGTAGTCTGATCACTGCGCCCAAGAGCTAAGCCTTGGCTCTATAGATGTGAGCTGAGGCGCCTGTATAATAACTTAAATAATTATATACTATGAGTAGAGGAAAAGCGAAAGGAGAGTTCTTGGTATCCAGTCTGGTAATTTTAATGACGAGACTAATGCTTATACTCAAGCTAGAAATGATTATTTATGATGGGATTAACTTTTTTGGGGGGTTATAAGGGAGTTAATTATTTGGACAATAACACTAACTCACGGCCCGATTATATTTTTTTTAGTGCTGGTCGTTCCGTCTTTTCTAGGAACGTTAGTGTGACTGTCAATGCTTCTAACCAACACCTAAATGATGTTCTAGAAATATGTATTCCACTGTTAAGAATTACGTAAAAAAACTAAGAGTAACGAAACCGTGATTTATAAATTTTACATCATAAATACATTACTGTCACAAGTAAAATATATTAACCAAATTGAGTAAAAAAAATAGATTATCGATTTATTAACTATAAAATAGAGGGTGGGGAACATTTGGTCACTGGTCGATTAAATACCGTGTTATATTTACTAATGTAGATAATAATGTGCTTATATTGGAGTTAGGTTAGGTTAGGTTAGGTTAGGTTAGGTTAGGTTAGGTTAGGTTAGGTTAGGTTAGGTTAGGTTAGGTTAGGTTAGGTTAGGTGAGGTTAGGTTAGGTTAGGTTAGGTTAGGTTAGGTGAGTAGGTTAGGTTAGGTTAGGTTAGGTTAGGTTAGGTTAGGTTAGGTTAGGTTAGGTTAGGTTAGGTTTATACTGAACCGGTGATGAATCGTCCTGGAACCAAAACAGCCGCTTACGTTTGATTGACATAGCCTTTAATCTTGGACTAGTGAAACACGAGCACTGTTATGTTAGTCGCATTAAGCTCTACAACAACGGAGACAACTTTTGAAAAAGGTGAGGATAAGCTGCAATAAGTAGGAGTAAGAGCATTGTGTCAGGCATTTTGATTTAAATTTCAGAGGAAAACATTCCCGATGGGGACGAATTGTTGTTCATGAATATTAATGTTTCCCCCAACAAATTCTGAACGATCACGATTAAAACTATTATCTTCATTTATATTCAGTAGAACATATTAATAATGTGTAAGTATTCTGTCGAGCTTTTACCTTAAACAGTTAAATAAAAAAAAGAGTGTGTTTTTTGTGCGGGGGTGGATGGGGGTGGATGGGGGTGGATGGGGTGATGGGGGTGGATGGGGGTGGATGGATGGAGGGGTGGATGGATGGGGGTGGATGGATGGGGGGTGGATGGATGGGGTGGATGGATGGGGGGTTGATGGGAGGATGGGGTGGATGGATGGAGGGGTGGATGGATGGGGGTGGATGGATGGGGGGTGGATGGATGGGGGTGGATGGATGGGGGGAGGTAGAGAAAAGTAAGGCTGATGGCATAGAGGAGGAAAGTAGCAGAAGTTATAAAAGAAAGTAGCAGAAGTTATAAGGAATATGACTGAAAAATGAGTTAAAAACCAGAGTGTTGACCAACTGCGTAACTCCAACCTACGTCAATAAAGATAGACGTCCTGGTTAGCATCTAGAGCAGAGAGGCTCCAGGTAAGGGGTGAGAAACACAGGGTGAGAAGAAATATAGGATTGGGGAGACAGGATAGAAGAAGATTGATCGAATTCCGAGGAGGGGAGGTTGAAGTGGAGAGGACTTTAACCTGAAGACTTGTGGAGGATAGGGGAGGCAGGAAAGAACTAGCAGGTGCAGGGTGAGGGAGGGAAGGCTGGCGAGGAGAGCAGATTAATGGACAGTGGAACGGGGGAATGAGAAGGAGGAGAGCCGAGGGTGTGTGTGTGTGTGTGTGTGTGTGTGTGTTGTGTGTGTGTGTGTGTGTGTGTGTAATGATTCAAGATTACAAAATGTACTAAAAGGATTCTGAGAAAGAGGAAGATAATAACGATGGTTAGAGTTAGCAAAGAATAAGACAATAAATAGGTAGATACTCATTACTGAAGAAAGACCTCACCTCAGAAAGAAGACAACGAGGAAAATGAGGAAAATATAACACTGTAAATGAAACTTCCAGCTGGGATATAGAAAAGCATGAAGGGCTGGAAGAAAATTTGTATTCATGTTATATATAATGCAATAAGGTTATACATGTGTGTGTTTATGACGCTGAACGAACCAAACAAAACGACTTTTGTTTACATTTTGTGGAAGATTTTTTCTGTACTACAAAGTTACATAAAGAATTAAATAAAAACTTAAAGGAAAAAATATGAGGAAAAATATTAACTAACTTACATCCCTTTTGATCTGAAATCTTTATGGCATTATAATATGAGGTCACCCGGGCTGGTACACTTTACGGAGCTAAATGAGGTTAATTGAAAAGAAACATCTACATAACTGGGGGTAAGTTATCTCCGTAGAGGTCACGTTATTCCCCTCTCACAAGAACTACATGATACATAAGTCTAAAGCATAATTAACAATAAAAAATCATAAAATCATCACTTTATAATATCATTTCTCATCATCTCTGAATCTTTGACTTATCTACATGTCAAAAGGTCTCTTTATATACGAGACTGGACAGGTTTGGAGAGATCTTCCCAATACATGGAACATAATGTTTGCTCCAAGGAAATTTTTTTTTACCGCGCAAGATCACAAAAATGTTGTAAGTTTACCTTGAAATTCAAAAATATAAATAAGACTTTAGTTTAACGTCACTTTCTCTTTTATTTGTTAATGTTTTCTCCTAGGGGGGTTAAACTGGCTTACACACGTCACAAATTAATCCCTCTCATGGTTCTTTACCCCCACTATGACGTCACCTAGGGGGGTAAACTGGCTTACACACGTCACAAATTAATCCCTCTCATGGTTCTTTACCCTCACTATGACGTCACC
Source organism: Homarus americanus (assembly GCF_018991925.1). Lineage (NCBI taxonomy): Eukaryota > Metazoa > Arthropoda > Malacostraca > Decapoda > Nephropidae > Homarus > Homarus americanus. The sequence goes on from NW_024736864.1 coordinate 52,296, forward strand.
TAGGGGGTTAAACTGGCTTACACACGTCACAAATTAATCCCTCTCGTGGTTCTTTACCCCCACTATGACGTCACCTAGGGGGTTAAACTGGCTTACACACGTCACAAATTAATCCCTCTCATGGTTCTTTACCCCCACTATGACGTCAATACTAGAGTCATCAGTCCTAGGAACTCATTACCTGGGAAACGGATTATCAACAACTAGGAACATCAGTCATCAGTGCCACATGATCCTCGCTATTAACCACCGTGGCGTCCCCGTAGTGAAGTAATAAGTGGATATAGTGTACTAATTTCCATGCCAAAGACAGCCAGTTGTGAATGATAGTGGCGTATAAAGATGGTGATATTGGGAGAAAGATATTGAATGGCGGTTGTTTGAAGGTATGGTGAGGATAGGGGTGATGATTGTGAGTGTGGGTGATGGATGAGGGTGAGGTAGGTAAGGGTTTGCTGGGTGAGTTCAGTGGCTAAAGTTGGTTTGTGAAAGGTGATGGATGAAGGTCGTGGATGTGCTGTAAGGTGACTGTGGTGGGTGAAGGAAGTGAGTGAGTCCTTTGTATTCTTTCACTTCTTTCTTTAAGTGGAACCCAGTCGAGTTATGATTATTAGTGTCTATTTATCATCCCAGGAAACGAAAATAAGACTTATTATGTAGTTAAAAATGACCCTATAAACTAGATAGAGTTCGATAAGCAATTTCAGATTTTTGTTATTAAGAAGTACTGTTATTTTTCTACTTCTGATCAAATGCATTTTTTATCCAATTTCTTCACCCTTTCGTTCGTTATTATTTATCCTTTTCCGTGAATATCCTATAATTTATTCACCTTTGCCAGTTTTTCAGTATTATACATCAGGCGTGGTCACCTCTATAAAATTCTAAAGGTTACTACACGCAATATGTCACCGTAAAAAACCGCTCGTGCTGAACCATCATTTATAACTCTCCTAAATTAGATTTTTTCATCAGTAAAAATGGTGTCCGCCTCGTTATGGTAATTACACCGGCTGCTATTTCAAGTGTTGAATATTAGAGTTCGCCCAGAATATACGTGTACTGTACTTGTTTGTATACGCAGGCGCAACAACAAAAATAAACACATAGGAAAATAAATAGACACGCACACACCTCGCACACACACGCACACACCTCGCACACACACGCACACACACGCACACACACACGCACAAATCCTAACATGCTTTTTTCAGGGACAAAGTACTTCAGTAATAAATTCATTGTATTTCTATTGTTTCTCAAAAATTATGTGGGATAACATAACACAACCCCATATATTACTAACCTAACCTAACCTAAGATAATGATACCGTATTAAATGATATATATATATATATATATATATATATATATATATATATATATATATATATATATATATATATATATATATATATATATATAATTTCGCTATTTTATGAGAATCTACAGATTTTAAGCTTAATCTGACAATTATCCTTATAACGCACGACTGTGTATAAAAATAAGCTGGTACGAACACGCACTCTCAATTACAAAAACAAACATCTACATAAACTAACACAACATACAACTATTATTAGCAGCCATTCCTGAACCTTACCTCTAAGTCCCTTGTTGTGTCTTCATACATTTTATTTAATATTAACGTGTATTTGTCCCTAAGTATTCATGCAATTTCTTAGTTTTATTTTATAGTCTTGCTTTTCATATTTTGGTACATTTCGTCATTTCCTCTGAGTCTTACGTCTGGTATAACTCCGACGCTTCGTATGACCCTAACACACCCCCTTGTAGGCAGGTCCTTGTCCTCTATACCTGTGCCCTCTGGTTGTGTCCCCCTCACCGCTCCAGTACCTCACCCTCCAGTACCTCACCCTCCAGTGCCCCTCACCTCTCCAGTGCCTCACCTCTCCAGTACCTCACCTCTCCAGTACCTCCACCTCCAGTACCTCCACCTCCAGCACCTCACCCTCCAGCACCTCCACCTCTCCATGCCCTCACCCTCCAGTACCTCACCTCCAGTGCCTCACCTCTCAGGTATACCTCACCCTCCAGTATAACTCACCTCTCCAGTACCTCACCTCTCAGTATACCTCACCTCTCAGTACCTCCACCGCTCCAGTGCCTCACCTCCTCAGTACTCTCACCTCTCCAATGCCTCACCTCTCCAGTGTGGATACAGCCCACTGTATCGTAAAAATTCGGTTTACAAAAGACAACATGGCCGACATCGAACCAGCGAACCTAGAACTGGGAACGAGTGCAGTATCCATTGGGCCACCTCACCCCTCTTTGACCATTAGTCCACTCACCTCTTTGACCATTGGGCCACCTCACCCCCTCTTTGACCATTGGGCCACCTCACCCCCTCTTGACCATTGGCCACCTCACCCCCTCTTTGACCATTGGGCACACCTCACCCCTCTTTGACCATTGGGCCACCTCACCCCTCTTTGACCATTGGTCCCACCTCACCCCTCTTTGACCATTGGGCCACCTCACCCCTCTTTGACCATTGGGCCACCTCACCCCTCTTTGACCATTGGGCCACCTCACCCCTCTTTGACATAGGCCACCTCACCCCTCTCTTGACCATTGGGCCCCTCACCCCTCTTTGACCATTGGGCCACCTCACCCCTCTTTGACCATTGGGCCACCTCACCCCTCTTTGACCATTGGGCCACCTCACCCCTCTTGACCATTGGGCCACCTCACCCTCTTTGACCATTAGGCCACCTCACCCCTCTTTGACCATTGGGCCACCTCACCCCTCTTTGACCATTGGGCCACCTCACCCCTCTTTGACCATTGGGCCACCTCACCCCTGTTTGATTAGCACACAATTTTTAATCATTTATTTTTAATTATCTTAACGAGTTCAATATTATATCAATTAAACCAGGACAAAATATAAGTAAACATTAATCAATTATTTCCACAATCTGTGTAATACAATTTTCATCTCTTGACCTGACGCCATAAACCTGCCTTGATATTCGCTTATTTTCTTTTTATCATAACTTAATGACTTTTAACTAATTACACAAATAAATCATCTATTAAAAATCTACATTATGACTTAAGGATAACGATAATTTAACTGTATTCCATAAGTGTGTGTGTGTGTCTGTGAGTGTGTGTGTGAGTGTGTGTGTGTCTGTGAGTGTGTGGTTGCGATAATTTAACTGTATTCCATAAGTGTATCTGGCTGTCTGTGTGTGTGTGTGTGTGTGTGTGTGTGTGTGTGTGTTTTGTTGTGAATAATAATAAGTGAAATTTGTTTATCCTTTTTTCTCGTGGGATTTAAACAGTAAGATTATATTGTTTTATTTTAGTGGTGTTTGTAAACTTTTAGGTCGTCTATCGTTACCAGACAGCTTCAACTTATGACCCTCCAATTTGCTTCTATAAACAAAATTACGAGCTATATTTTTCTTATCTTGGCAACAGCTTCTCCAAATACGTCTTCTTTCTCACCGATAGCGTCCCACACTTCATGATTCTTATTGAGAGAGAGAGAGAGGAGGTCGAGAGGAGGAGGAAGAGGAAGATAAGGAGCAAGAAGAGGAGGAGGGTGAAATAAACTGCTTCTGTAAATATATTTCTCAGGTTAGGTTTACTTTTACTTTCTCCTCCACTGCTTTTCCTCCTCCTCTTCCTCCTCCTTCTTCTCTCCCTCCTCCTCCTCCTCCTCCTCCTCCAGTACTCTGGGTTTTCTTTGAAATTACGACTTTTCAGCCAATTAGAAAATCATTAGGATAGTTTTTTTTTGGCGTGAGATGTGGAAGAGGGAGGTGACGGTGAGAGTAGCCATGGTCAGAGGGAAGTGACGATGCAGTGGCCATGGTCAGAAGGAAGTGACGGTGAGAGTAACCATGGTCAGAGGGAAGTGACGGTGAGAGTAACCATGGTCAGAGGGCAGTAACGGTGCAGTAGCCATGGTCAGTGGGAAGTGACGGTGCAGTAGCCATGGCCAGAGAGAAGTGTCGGTGCAGTAGCCATGGCCAGAGAGAAGTGACGGTGCAGTAGCCATGGCCAGAGGGAAGAATGATGTGGAAGTTTTTGTACCCTCGTCTGGAGCGAAGTTGGCAGCCACCGGGAAAAACATCGCTTGGGTATTGTTGAAGAATCTTTTGTTTCCCGGGAACCTAAAACTGTGGCGGTGAATTTTGTGTGATCCTAACCTAACCCAACCGAACTTAACCTAACCTAACCTAACCTGGCCTAACCTAACCTAACCTAACTTTAAATCTGTGGCGGTGAATTTTGTGTGATCCAAACCTAACCTAACCCAACCTAACCTGACCTAACCTAATCTAACCGAACCTAACCCAACCTAACCTAACCCAACCTAACCTGACCTAACCTAACCTAACCTTAAATCTGTGGCGGTGAGTTTTGTGTGTGATCCTTACTCCTTACAACCTCTACTTATTACACTACCAACTAACAGGTATAGTATGTCTTATAGATATTCCCCTGTTACTAAATAGATGTTCGAATTTTAAGACATGTACTGATGCCTGATTCTTAATATTTACGAAGGTTCTTACAATAATTAGTTCTTAAAGTGTGATTTCAAAACCTAATACATTTATCTACAACAGAAGCTTTGGATTATACAACAGGTCGTAGAAGCTCTAGAGTGTAGACTGTAAATACTTTGATAAACTTAATGGTTATGTAGACATGTAGGGGAAGAATTGTATGTCAAATGCCTCACCTCTCAGAACCTATGTCCTGTGTGATTAATAAACAAAATTCTTCCCAGATAATTGTGTTTCCTAGAGCGATGCTGGAATGGTATATGAAGATCTTTGGTGGATTCATTCTCTTGTCATGAGAACCAATATGTGTTAATTAGTGTTAATCAAGATTTGTTTCTTTAAATTTGCACATCAATCGGTTTAACAATTATCGTCTCTTTGTTCTTGCAGACCTCATTAGATTATACAAAGTTATTTAATCAATCACAGAATTAGGAACGTAATTGGAATCGACATATGACATTCTCTCCTTCTACTACTTTGTTGATCAATTTGTCATTCATTACTTCATCTACAGACAAAACTGCTCACAAAAACTTAAAATACTTCCTTCCTCTAATATTGTCACCATTCAAGCCAACCTATCCTAACCTAACCTAACCTAACCTAACCTAACCTAACCTAACCTATCCTAACCAAACCTAACCTACCCTAACCTGTCTCGTCTCTTCCCTGTTTACCGTCTATTCCTGTGTCATCTTGGTAATTTTCATTCCTCGTCATCCCATACATGATAATTCTACGTCTCTCTCTGTCGTCTCTTACATTCAGAGGCTGTTAAAATATCCTCCTCTTCCTTCCTTCCTTCCTTCCGTCGTTCCTTTCGTCCTTTCTTCCTTCCACGTTCTCCTTTGTCCAAAATATGTCCGCCGCTTTCATTGCTAACTGCCAAATTCCTTTATTCTCTCCATATTAATTTAGAGTAAAATTTTGTAGCTATCTCTTTAAACTTTTCAGCACCACTACCTGTCATACTCATCAGCGCCACTACCTGTCATACTCATCAGCGCCACTACCTGTCATACTCATCAGCGCCACTACCTGTCATACTCATCAGCACCACTACCTGTCATACTCATCAGCGCCACTACCTGTCATACTCATCAGCGCACCACTACCTGTCATACTCATCAGCGCCACTACCTGTCATACTCATCAGCGCCACTACCTGTCATACTCATCAGCGCCACTACCTGTCATACTCATCAGCACCACTACCTGTCATACTCATCAGCGCCACTACCTGTCATACTCATCAGCGCCACTACCTGTCATACTCATCAGCGCCCTACCTGTCATACTCATCAGCGCCACTACCTGTCATACTCATCAGCACCACTACCTGTCATACTCATCAGCGCCACTACCTGTCATACTCATCAGCGCCACTACCTGTCATACTCATCAGCGCCACTACCTGTCATACTCATCAGCGCCACTACCTGTCATACTCATCAGCACCACTACCTGTCATACTCATCAGTGCCACTACCTGTCATACTCAAACTTCCATCTAACACCTCTAGCGTCACCTCATATTACCTGGGCAGAAACCTATCACAATAAATTTCTTAATCGCTCTTACGTGTTTCCATTAAACCTCTTAAGACCTCCTCCATCATGTCATGTGAGGTAATGAGGCCGTTACCCCTCTCAAGTTATCATATTTTTCTAGTGTCTTGAACTTTCATATATTTTTCACTATAAACTGCAGGATGGATGAAGGTTTAACTAGCCCTGCCACCCCCTCCCCCCCGGCACCGTTGTGTGATGTGTGGCGGGAATATTGATCTTCACCAGCACTACCACACTGGCAGCCGTTTGAAACTCCTACTTACTTCCCTCTGCTACCACCACCTTGACTGCACACGTAAACGATGAGACGAAAAACACTACTTATAGTTATACTGGTTGGGTTAAGAGTCTCTCACACACACACACACACACATATAAACACAATAATGAATTAATGTATGTTGAGTACACGGGTGTATGGAGATTTTTCACAGCTGTCAATACGTTTGTTAAGGAAGCAATTTACACAAAATGTAAGTAACACAATCGTTTCCTCCACACTCTCTCTGATCTTGGTCCCACGATACTATTATACGGGTAAATATACAGTACATTTTTACCAGACACAAACTCCTCCACAATCTGTATCACGACACACAATAACTGGAGCACTCAACATCATCACATATATAAACCAGCAGAACTCAGTTATATCGTGTACTGTGCCAAGGCGCCTTACTCTCACAATAATATTCATCAGGTCGGTAAAGTTTTATCACTTACGAGGTCACTAATACATGTTATTACCAAAAGTGATGATGGAAGTTTAAAAACTGCACATTAATACTTCATTAAACAAGTTTCCAGTGTACAAACACACCACTACATATCATATTTATGTACATTATGCAGGCTATATGTACACTGTTATACCGAGTTAAAAAGGTTCAGTGTACTGTACCGGCTCGTGTGTACAGCTGCACACATTCATTTATTATGTATTACACAGTGTGAGAACACCCACATCATGAAGTTGGGAGTAACATGTAAGACTCATACTGTGACCACTTAACCTGCCATGGCCATCTAGCCAGCCTAAACCTTCACCTGTCATGGCCATGTAGCCAGCCTAAACCTTCACCTGTCATGGCCATCTAGACAGCCTAAACCTTCACCTGTCATGGCCAGCCTGACACATTAGCTAATGATATAACTTAAAAATTTTTCCTTAGAAAATGTAGCCTCAAACCGCCTGTTGGTATCAGCGCCAATCGACAGCCTCAAACATAGTCACGTCCCCAAGTGAGCCAACTCTCTCCCGCCAATTTACAGTAGAGCTGTACAATCTCCGGCAGGGCTCCAGGCTGGGGTAAGTCTCGTCATTTCATTATTATATATTTCTCTCAATTTATTTGCATGTGTGACTATGCTATCATCCTGATATTATACAGATATTCATTCTATCTTTGTTATTTTCCGTGGAGTAGTTTAATTTATTTTAACGAATATGCTGAAATTGGTTTACTCCTGTTAAAGGGGATGATGGTTTAGCATGTCACCAAGTATCATTCTACTGCACGATGACCACTCTAATTCTTCCCTCATTCATACGTTGACCTTGTTAATTGCCGTGGAAAAATAATTCTGAGAGATCGACTTAATGATTAATCTGGAGTGTTGAGCGGCGCGGGATCGAGAGTGTGAGCGACGCGGGTGGTACCCTGGCTGGCAGTGAGAGCCAGCCTGAGCCAGTGCAGCTGCCGACCTCGAAGACTGTGGCCGCGTCACGTCCCGCTCTGAACTCTACCGCGGCTCGCTTGGCCTCCCTATCGCGCTCGCTAATATCACCAGCCCTGATTGATACGGGCATTAACTGATCACTATGACTAACATTTAGTAACTGTCAACTCTTACACGCGGCTTATTGATTCAGTGTAAACAAAAAGAATGAAATATAGTGTCGCCTAAGAAAAACTTAAAAGAGACTACGTAAAACTTTCACACAGGAGCAAACCATGCTCCTGGCCCATACATTACGCTACTAAGGTACATAAGTAACGTGGATAACATAAAGGTAACTACCTGTTACACTCTGATGTGTAATAAGTCTTCATATATTACTGGGTCAATCTTTTTCTTATAAGATATACGGAATCATGTCGCTCTATGTGAACGCTGCATGTAGTAGCAATGTGCGCCACCACAGTGATAAGTAAGTGTTGATCCTTATATTGCAGTAAAACTTCGTGTGTGACACCTGGTAGTGGTCAGTGAATCGCCGACACTGCAGCAAAGACCCCCATTTTGGGGTCCAAGTCGGGGACTGACCGACTCTACCTTGACACTTGACAGCTAAAATCTCGCTATTAAACCCGAGCATTATACAGTGAAGCCTTACGCTGACACCAAAGTAGATACCTTATTTTTTACTCCAACTGATGACAAGTGGAAGTTAACATTGATTAGACAATAAAAGTCAACTTTTTGACACAAAATAGTTAGTGAAGCTGGGTTTTAACTCCATAGCAAAGAACATGACCTACGTTAGGTGGCGTCTGTGAAATCAGGAATGCAGTGTATCGTGGTGACGACCAGACACCAGATTTGAAGAAAAAAAAATAGTGTGTTTGGTGGTAACAGAACGACAATGAGTACTCTTCACCTCGCACTACTGCTCGCCGCCACATCACCAGGTAAATCTCTCTTTCTCTTTGTTTAGCCTTATAGCTGTGTATGATAGGCTCATTCAGGGGGAAGTATCAAGCTCTTACTCTGATCATATATGGCCACCTATAAAAGAAATCAGTTCCTCGTTTGTATTGATATCTCACTCTAAACTCGTCAAAATCTCATAACAATTTGCTCTTGTCGCTGAAGGAAAAGTCTCATACTATAAAACATTAGATGATAATGTGTACAAAAACATATGCCGTATACATAGGTGTTGCAGAAAAACAAAAGCTTTAAACCACTCTCAAGTTTAGTGGTAAATCATGTCCACCAAAATATAAAGCTAATTGCTCTTTCTATTTGCACTGAAATATTAAAAAATCTTCAGCTAAATCTTCGATAAATTTACACACGAATAATATTGTTACTTGTGAATTTCCATATTTCAAAATAACATAGAAATCGTTAAACATTATTGCAATAAAAAAAAGAGACTATACTATTAACCTCTTATGATTTTTTATTCATATTTATTTTCAAAACATATTTTTTTAGGATAACATTATTATTTTGATACTTTAGAGAAAACATCACAAATAATTTAACAAAGATTATAAAAACCAGGCAACATGATTTACGCAACATATTCCAGGTAATCTGATTATGTTGGGGAAAATCAACGTTAGTTCTCATATCCAAATATTTTAAACGCAATATTCGGATTTACTGTAATATCCGACTTTCACTATTATCCTAAACTTTTCCAAATACAGAAAACAATAATGTCATGTAATAGTTCAAAAACTCTTACCGTCGACAACACAAATTTGAAGTTCATATGTGTTTAACATTACTGTACTGTTCGTCTGTGCCACAATTTACCATATAAAGAAAAGTAGTCACATTATAGTCCTTAAATTTAACTGCCCTGCTATACACTGCAGTACGCCTTAAATTTAACAGCCGTGCTACACACTGCAGTACTCCTTAAATTTAACAGCCGTCCTATACACTGCAGTACTCCTTAAATTTAACAGCCGTGCTATACAGTACTCCTTAAATTTAACAGCCGTGCAATACACTGCAGTACTCCTTAAATTTAACAGCCGTGCAATACACTGCATTACTCCTTAAATTTAACAGCCGTGCTATACACTGCAGTACTCCTTAAATTTAACAGCCGTGCTATACAGTACTCCTTAAACTTAACAGCCGTGCTATACAGTACTCCTTAAATTTAACAGCCGTGCTATACACTGCAGTACTCCTTAAATTTAACAGCGCCGTGCTATACACTCTCAGTACTCTTAAATTTTAACTGTTCTTGCTATACACTGCAGTACTCCTTAAATTTAACTGCCCTGCTATACACTGCAGTACTCCTTAAATTTAACGCCCTGCTATACACTGCAGTACTCCTTAAATTTAACAGCCGTGCTATACACTGCAGTACTCCTTAAATTTAACAGCCGTGCTATACACTGCAGTACTCCTTAAATTTAACAGCCGTGCTATACAGTACTCCTTAAACTTAACAGCCGTGCTATACAGTACTCCTTAAATTTAACAGCCGTGCTATACAGTACTCCTTAAATTTAACAGCCGTGCTATACAGTACTCCTTAAATTTAACAGCCGTCCTATACACTGCAGTACTCCTTAAACTTAACAGCCGTGCTATACAGTACTCCTTAAATTTAACAGCCGTGCTATACAGTACTCCTTAAATTTAACAGCCGTGCTATGCACTGCAGTACTCCTTAAATTTAACAGCTTCAGTGTCACCTATAAAATCCACCATCTACACTATACCGTATAATGCCTGGCAACTCTACAGTGAACCCCCATAGCAGCTACACCCCCTATAAGACTAATATCTATAATGCTTCAGTGTACCGCATCAAGACTTAAAGTTCACCGTAAAGACTAGCAACTCCAGTGTACCATAACCATTAGCAGCTACCATACATTATTGCCCCCCCAAAAAAAAAACTAGAGGCTGTTGTGCTGTTATACTCGTATACCATGTAAAAACTACCATCTACCCCCGCATAAATTAAATGCTACCATGCAACATTATATACCATTAAGACAATCACACATATTTTGCAACACTGTATCCCCTATGGGCTATACAATGATATATGAAGACTTTATGGTCGAGTACTAAACAAGGTCAGAACTCATGGTCTAAAATCACGACCTTTGATAAAATGCTTCAAAAAACTTAAGGGTCGAGATGTCTGAAATATGGTCCACACTAAGGAGCTAATTATATGCTTTACCCTTAAGCTTCTCAGTAGTGGAAGAAACTTAATATTTTTATTTTTTTTTTACATTTCTGGTATAAAGTTGTTGAAGTGTCGATTATCCGTAAAGTGACTTAATTATTTACATCAGATTTACAACTACAAAGTAAAAGATTCAATGTAAATAATGTAAAATCACTAAAAATTAAAAAAAAAATACTGAATCCAAATCTGTAAAATATTTATCCGCGAAGTACCTTAATTATTTACATCAGACTTACAACTATAAAGTAAAATACACAAAGTAAATAATGTAAATCACAGAAAATTAAAGAAAATATTGAATACAAATCAGTTAAACATTCACAAACTTTGTCTCTGTTATCCCACAATATACGAGTTAAAAAGCCACACGTAATTGACTTGTTAAGAGTGAGAGAGTGGTAGTCACATTCATTGTCACTATTATGAGCAATTAAGTGAAGTTAAGAGTCAATTTGTGGTTCATTACTAATCAATGGTCATTCACACTATGATAATGATATCTTCAGCTGCAGTCATTACGTGAGTTGGGATTCTTGTGAGTCTTTTATCACGAGAGGACAAAAAAAAAAAAAATTCAGATAGTTTGGTTATTATTGTAGGAGCTGTCACCCTATTCTTGCCGGTAGTGATATGTTAAGAATAATCCGAAGTTATTACAAGAAACTGTAGTCTTTCTTGGCTGTAATTACCAAGTTAAAGTTTGTAGTTTTATTCTTCGTGGCCGGAGTGTTTTAGCGGAGTGGAATATCTTATGAATTGTCTTACGGAGTGTCTTTCTGGTGTGTCTTACCTGAGTGTTTTACCACGGTGTCTTTCCGGAGTGTTTTATGGAGTGTCTTACCAGAGTTTCTTACTGGAGTGTTTTAAAGGAAGTCTTTACCAGAGTGTCTTACCGGAATGTCCTACCAGTCTCTTACCAGAGTTTCTTACTGGAGCGTTTTATGGAGTGCTTTACCAGAGTGTCTTAGTGGAATGACTTACTGGAGTCTTTTACCAGTGTCTTACTGGAGTGTTTTCACTGAAAGAGTGTTCTGAAAAATTTATTACATTGGGAGTCTTTTACTAGTGTCTTACTGGAGGTTTTTACCAGAGTGTTCCACTGGAGCAAGTTTTACCAGAGTGTTCATTGGAATGCCTTACTGGAGTGTTTTACCCCAGAGGTTCACTGTTTGTCTTTACCAGAGTGTCTTACTGAGTGTTTTTACCAGTGTCTTACTGGTGTGTTTTTACTCAGAGTGTTCACTGGAGTGTTCACAGAGTGTTCTGCATTGGTGTGTTTTTACCAGAGTGTCTTATTTCTCTGAATGTCTTACTGTAGTAGTTCTTACTGAATGTCTTACCAGAGTGTCTTACTGGAGTGCTTACCAGAGTGTTCACTGGTGTGTTTTTTACCAGAGTGTTCACTGAGTGTTTTACCAGAGTGTTCTGGAGTGTTTTAACAGAGTGTCTTACTGGGAATGCTCTTACTGGAGTGTTTTTCTACCAGAGTAAGTTCATTAAATGGTTCACTGAGAGGTTCACTGAATGTCTACCAGAGTGTTCATTGGAGTGCTTTTTTACCAGAGTGTTCATTGCGTGTTTTACTCAGAGTGTCTTACTGGTGTGTTTTTACCAGAGTGTCTTACTTGGTGTGTTTTTACCAGAGGTGTCTTACTGGAGAAGTTTACCAGAGGTTCATTGAATGTCTTGCCTTTCAGAGTGTCTTACTGAATGTCTACCAGAGTGTCTTACTGAGCAGTTTTTTTACCAGAGTAAGTCTTACTGGTGTTTTACCAGAGTGTCTACTGGTGTGTTACCAGAGTGTCTTACTGGAGTGTTTTACCAGGAGTGTCTGACTGAATGTCTTACCAGAGTGGTCTTATCAAATGTCTTACCAGAGTGTCTTTTTACTGGAGTAAGTTTTACTTGGAATGTTCACCAGAGTGTCTTACTGGAGTGTTTTACCAGAGTGTTCCACTGGTGTGTTTTCACCAGAGTGTCTTATCAGGAGTGTTTTTACTCAGAGTGTCTTTACTGGAGTGTTTTTACCAGAGTGTCTTACTGGTGTGTTTTACCAGGAGTCTTACTGGAGGTTTTACCAGAGTGTCTTATTGCGTGTTTTACCAGGAGGTCTTACTGGAGTGTTTTAACACCAGAGTGTTCATTGGAGTGTTTACTAGATGTCTTTACTGGAGTGTTTTACCAGGAGGTTCATTGGTGTGTTTTACCAGAGGTTCATTGGAGGTTCACCAGAGGTTCATTTGGAAAGGTTTTACCAGAGTAGTCTTACTGGAGTGTTTTACCAGAGTGTCTTACTGGAGGTTTTACCAGAGTGTCTTACTGGAGTGTTTTACCAGTGTCTTACTGGTGTGTTTTAACAGAGTGTCTTACTGGAGTGTTTACCAGAGTAATCTTTATCGTGATGTTTTTACCAGAGTGTATTGAGTGTTTACCAGAGTGTCTTACTGGAGGTTTTTTAATTGTATGTCTACTGAGTGTTTTACCCAGAATGTCTTACTGAGTGTTTAACCAGAGTGTCTTACTGGAATGTTCTACCAGAGTGTCTTTTACTGGAATGTCTTACCAGAGCAAGTCTTACTGAGCAAGTTTTTACCAGAGGTTCTTATTGGTGGTTTTTACCAGAGTGTCTTACTGGAGGCCACCAGAGTGTTCATCATGAGGTTTTACCAGAGTGTCTTACTGGTGTGTTTTACCAGAGGTCTTATCAGATAAGTTTTTACCAGAGTGTCTTACTGGTGTGTTTTACCAGAGTGTCTTACTGATAAGTTTTACCAGAGTGTCTTACTGGAGCAGTTTTACCAGAGGTTTTACTGGAGGTTTACTCAGAGTGTCTTACTGGTGTGTTTTACCTTCAGAGTGTCTTACTGGAGTGTCTTACCAGAGTGTCTTACTGAGTGTTTTACCAGAGTGTCTTACTGGAGTGTTTTTTACTCAGAGTGTCTTACTGGAGTGTTTTACCAGAGTGTCTTACTTGAGGTTTTAATTGTATGTCTAATGGTGTGTTTTACCAGAGTGTCTTTACTGGAGTGTTTTACCAGAGGTTCACTGGAGTGTTTCTACCAGAGTGTATTACTGGAGGTTTTTACCAGAGTGTCTTTACTGAGTGTTTTACCAGAGTGTCTTACTGGAATGTTTTTACCAGACTGTCTTACTGGAGTGTTTAACCAGTGTCTTACTGAAGTGTTTTACCAGAGTGTCTTTACCAGAGTGTCTTTACTGAGTGTTTACCAGAATGTGTTAACGGAGGTTAACCAGAGCAGTTCTTACTGGAGGTTTTTTACCAGAGTGTCTTTTACTGGTGTGTTTTTACCAGAGTGTTTTACTGGAGTGTTTTACCAGAGTGTCTTATCGGCGTGTTTTACCAGAGGTTCATTGGTGTGTTTTACCAGAGTGTTTTATCGAGTGTTTTTAACAGAGTGTCTTACTGGTGTGTTTTACCAGAGTGTCTTACTGGAGTGTTTTAATAGAGTGTTTTTACTGGAGGTTTTACCAGAGTGTCTTACTGGTGTGTTTTTTACCAGAGTGTCTTACTGGTGTTTTACCAGAGTGTTCATCGTGGGAGGTTTTAACAGAGTAGTCTTACTGAGTGTTTACCAGAGTGTTCACTGAGTGTTTTACCAGAGTGTCTTACTGGTGTGTTTTACCAGAGTGTCTTACTGTGCCTAACAGAGTGTCTTACTGGTGTGTTTTTACCAGAGGTTCACTGGAGTGTTTTACCAGGAGGTTCACTGGTGTGTTTTACCAGAGTGTCTGATTGGTGTGTTTTTACCAGAGGTCTTATTTTGGTGTGTTTTACCAGAGTGGTTCATTGGAGGTTTTAACAGAGTGTCTTTTATCAGGTTTTACCAGAGTGTCTTTTACTGGTGTGTTTACCAGAGTGTCTTATCAGAGGTTTTACCAGAGTGTCTTTACTGATAAGTTTTTTACCAGAGTGTCTTACTGGAGTGTTTTTACTCAGAGTGTTCACTGGAGTGTTTTACCAGAGCTGTCTTTTACTGGAGGTTTAATTATGAATGCCCTTACTGGAGGTTTAACCATTGGTCTTACTGGGAGGTTTTATCAAGAGTGTCTTACTAGAGGTTCTATCAAGGTTTTACCAGAATGTAGTTACTGGAGTGCTTAACCAGAGCGTCTTACTGGAGTGTTTAATGAGAATGTTTTACTGTAAAGGTTTAACCATTGTCTTACTGGAGTGTTTTACCAGAGTGTCTTACTGAGTGTTTTAATTAGAGTGTTTTACTGGAGGTTTTACCAGAATGTTTTACTGAGTAAGCGAATCCATTAGCCTATTGGAGTGTTTTACCAGAGTGTCTTTCCAGAGGTCTTAGACTGGAGGTTTTACCAGAATGTGTTACTGAGTGCTTAACCAGAGTGTCTTACTGAAAGGTGTTTTAACAGAGTGTCTTACTGGTGTGTTTACCAGAGTGTTTTACTGGAGTGTTTTACCTCAGAGTGTCTTACTGGAGTGTTTTTACTAGAGTGTCTTACGGGAGTGTTTTACCAGAGTGTCTTACTGGAGTGTTTTCACCAGAGGTCTTACTGAGGTTTTTACCAGAGTGTCTTACTGGAGTGTTTTTACCAGAGTGTCTTATTGCGTGTTTTTACCAGAGTGTCTTTACTGGAGTGTTTTACCAGAGTGTCTTACTGGAGTGTTTTACCAGAGTGTCTTACTGGAGTGTTTTACCAGAGTGTCTTACTGGAGTGTTTTACCAGAGTGTCTACTGGAGTGTTTTACCAGAATGTCTTACTGGAGTGTTTAACCATTATTATTATCTTACTGGAGTGTTTTACCAGAGTGTCTTACTGGAGTGTTTTACCAGAGGTCTTACTGGTGTGTTTTTACTCAGAGTGTCTACTGGAGGTTTACGAGAGTGTCTTACTGTGGAGTGTTTTACCAGAGTGTCTTACTGGTGTGTTTTACTCGTGGAGTGTTTTACTGGTGTGTTTTTTACCAGAGTGTCTTACTGGCAGGTTTTAACAGAGGTTTGCCGGTGTGTTTTTACCAGAGTGTCTTTACTGGTGTTTTTACCAGAGTGTCTTTACTGGTGTGTGTTTTAATTATATAGTTCATTGTGTTTTACCAGATGTCTTTACTGGTGTGCTCAATGAAAGCAAGTTTTCACTGGTGTGGTTTTCAAATAGAGTGTCTTACCGAGTGTTTTACCAGAGTGTCTTACTGAGTGTTTTACTCAGAGTGTCTTACTGAATGTTTACCAGAGGTCTACTGAGTGTTTTACCAGAGTGTTCACTGGTGTGTTTTACCAGAGTGTCTTACTGGTGTGTTTTTTACTCAGAGTGTCTTACTGGAGTGTTTTTACCAGAGTGTCTTTTGATTGGTGTGTTTTACCAGAGGTCTTACTGAGTGTTTTACCAGAGGTCTTACTGAGTGTTTTACCAGAGTAAGTCTTTACTGGTGTGTGTTTTACCAGAGTGTCTTACTGCAGGTTTTACCAGAGGTCTTACTGGAGGTTTACCAGGAGGTCTTACTGGAGGTTACCAGAGTAGTCTTACTGGAGTGTTTTTACCAGAGTGTCTTTACTGGAGTGTTTTTGTACTAGAGTGTCTTACTGGTGTGTTTTTACCAGAGTGTCTTACTGGAGTGTTTACCAGGGTGTCTTTACTGGTAGCTACCAGAGTGTCTATCGGAGGTTTACCTAGAGTGTCTTTTACTGGAGTGTTTACCAGAGTGTCTTTTACTGGAGTGTTTTACCAGAGTGCCTTTACTGGAATGTTTTACCAGAGTGTCTTACTTGGAGGTTTTACCATGTCTACTGGTGTGTTTACCAGAGTGTCTTTACTTGAGTGAGCCAATGCAGGTGCCTCATTGAGTGTTTTTAACAGAGTGTTCCATTGGTGTGTTTTTTAATTGTAGAGGTCTTATCATGTGTGTTTTTACTCAGAGTGTCTTACTGGAGTGTTTTTACCAGAGTACTACTGGAGTGTTTTTACCAGAGTGTCTTACTGGAGGTTTTTACCAGAGTGTCTTACTGGAGTGTTTTACCAGAGTGTCTTACTGGTGTGTTTTACCAGAGTGTCTTACTGGAGTGTTTTACCAGAGTGTCTTACTGGTGTGTTTTACCAGAGTGTCTTACTGGTGTGTTTTACTGAGAGTGTCTTGCTGGAGTGTTTTAACAGAGGTTCTTTACTTGGAGGTTTTACCAGAGGTCTTGTTGGTGTGTCTTTAATTGTAGAGTTCTTACTGGTGTGTTTTACCAGAGTGTCTTATCAGTGTGTTTTAATTATGAGTGTTCATTGGTGTGTTTTTACCAGAACCGTCGGTGGTTTTTGAACAGAGTGTCTTATCAGGTTTTTACCAGAGTACCATTGGTGTTAACAGAGTGTCTACTGGTGTTTTATCGGAGGTTTTACCAGAGTGTTTCGCGACGGAGGTTTACCAGAGTGTCTACTGGAATGTTTTACCAGAGTGTCTTACTGGAGTGTTTACCAGAGTAAGTCTTACTGGTGTGTTTTACCAGAAGGTCTACTGGTGTTTTACCAGAGTGTCTTACTGGGAGTGTTTTACCAGATATTTTAACAGGTTTACCAGAGTGTCTTGATGGAGGTTTTACCAGAGCACTTACTGAGTGTTTTACTCAGAGTGTTCATTGGTGTGTTTACCAGAGTGTCTTTACTGGTGTGTTTTAACAGAGTGTCTTACTGGAGTGTTTTAATTAGGTGAGTGTCTTACTGGAGTGTTTTACCAGAGGTCTACTGGAGTGTTTTACCAGAGTGTCTTACTGGGAGTGTTTTACCAGAGTGTCTTACTGGTGTGTTTACCAGAGTGTCTTACTGGAGTGTTTACCCGTGTCTTACTGGTGTGTTTTACCAGAGTGTCTTACTGAGTGTTTTTACTAGAGTGTCTTACTGAGTGTTTTACCAGAGTGTCTTACTGAGTGTTTTACCAGAGTGTCTTACTGAATGTTTTACCAGAGTGTCTTTACTGGAGTGGTTAACAGAGTGTCTTATCAGGGAAAGTACTGAGGTTCTTACTGGAGGTTTTACCAGAGTGTCTTTTATCAAGGGCTTACCAGAGTGGTTCCATTGGTGTGTTTTTACCAGAGGTCTTACTGGTGTGTTTTACCAGAGTGTCTTGGCTGAGGTTTTTAACAGAGTGTCTTACTGGAGAGCTACCAGAGTGTCTTTACTGGAGGTTTTTAATAGAGTGTCTTACTGGAGTGTTTTTACCTAGAGTGTCTTACTGGTGTGTTTTACCAGAGTGTTTTACCGGAGGTTTTTACCAGGGTAAGTTCTTATTGGTGTGTTTTTAATTTTAGAGTGTCTTATTGGTGTGTTTTACCAGAGTGTTCATTGGTAGTTTTACCAGAGTGTCTTTTACTGGTGTGTTTTACCAGAGTGTCTTTACTGAGTGTTTTACCAGAGTGTCTTTTACTGGTGTGTTTTACTCAGAGTGTCTTTACTGGAGTGTTTACCAGAGTGTCTTACTGGTGTGTTTACCAGAGTGTCTTTACTGAGTGTTTTACCAGAGTGTCTTACTGGAGTGTTTTTACCAGAGTGTCTTACTGAGTAAAACAACAGAGTGTCTTACTGGTGTGTTTTACCAGAGTGTCTTAATTGGAGGTTTTACCAGAGCAGTCTTTATCGAAGGTTTTACCAGAGTGTCTTTACTGAGTAAGTTTTACCAGAGTGTCTTTACTGGAGGTTTTTACCAGATAAGTTCACTGCGTGTTTTACCAGAGTGTCTTACTTTGGAGTGTTTACCAGAGTGTCTTTACTGAGTGTTTTTAACAGAGTGTCTTACTGGTGTGTTTGCACCAGAGTGTCTTATCGGGAGTGTTTTTACCAGAGCAAGTCTTACCGAGTGTTTTACCAGAGTGCCCACTGGTGTTTTAATTAAGAGTGTCTTACTGGAGTGTTTTACCAGAGTAAGTTCTTACTGGGAGTGTTTTACCAGAGTGTTCCACTGGTGGTTTTTAACAGAGTGTCTTACTTTTGGAGTGTTTTACCAGAGTGTTCCTTACTGGAGTGTTTTACCAGAGTAAGTTCACTGGTGTGTTTTAATTAGAGTGGTCTTTTACTGGAGTAAGGTTTTTACCAGAGGTTCCATTGGAGGTTTTTACCAGAGTGTTCACTGGTGTGTTTTACCAGAGTGTCTTACTGGGAGTGTTTTTACCAGAGTGTCTTACTGGCGTGTTTTACCAGGAGGTTCTTACTGGAGTGTTTTACCAGAGTGTTCACTGGAGGTTTTACCAGAGTGTCTTTACTGTGTTTTACCAGAGTGTCTACTGCGTGTTTTACCAGAGTGTCTTAGGGTGGGTGTGTTTTACCAGAGTGTCTTACTGGTGTGTTTTACCAGAGGTCTTTCTGCGTTTTACCAGAGTGTCTACTGGGAGTGTTTTACCAGAGTGTTCATTGGTGTGTTTTACCAGAGTGTCTTACTGAGTGTTTTACTCAGAGTGTCTTACTGGGAGTGTTTTACGAGAGTGTCTTACTGGTGTGTTTTACTCAGGAGTGTCTTTACTGGTGTTTTTACCAGAGTGTCTTACTGGTGTGTTTAATTGCGTTCATTGGTGTGTTTTACCAGAGGTCTTACTGGATAAGTTTTTACCAGAGTGTCTTACTGGAGTGTTTTAACAGAGTGTTCACTGGTGTGTTTTACCAGAGTACTTGGCCTGGAGTGTTTTTACCAGAGTGTCTTTTACTGGAATGTTTTACCAGAGTGTCTTGATGGAGTGTTTACCAGAGTGTCTTATCAGAGTGTTTTACCAGAGTATTCTTATATCAGGTTTTACTCAGATATTTTACTGGAGTGTTTTTTACCAGGTACCCATTGGTGTGTTTTACCAGAGTGTCTTATCAGTGTAGTTTTTACCAGAGTGTCTTACTGAGTGTTTTTACCAGAGTGTCTTTTATTTTATGCTTACCAGAGTGTCTTACTGGTGTGTGTTTACTCAGAGTGTCTTACTGGTGTGTTTTACCAGAGTGTCTTATTGCGTGTTTTACCAGAATGTCTTACTGGAGTGTTTACCAGAGTGGTCTTTACTGGAGTGTTTTTACCAGGAGTGTATTATCAGGTTTTCAACAGAGTGTCTTACTGGTGTGTTTTTTACCAGAGTGTCTTACTGGGAGTGTTTTACCAGAGTAAGTCTTTACTGAAAGTTTTACCAGAGGGTCTTATTGCAGGTTACCAGAGGTTTTTACTTTGTATTTTAAACAGAGTGTCTTACTGGTGTGTTTTACCAGAGTGCTCACTATGTTTTACCAGAGTGGTCTATCGAGTGTTTTACAAGAGTGTCTTATTTCGGAGTGTTTCTTACCAGAGTGTCTTACTGGTGTGTTTGCACAGAGTGTCTTATCAGTGTTTTACCAGAGTGTCTTACTGGTGTGTTTTACCAGAGTGTCTTACTGGTGTTTTACCAGAGTGTCTTACTGCGTGTTTTTACCAGAGTGTCTTTACTGGTGTGTTTTACCAGAGTGTCTTACTGGTGTGTTTTAATTAGAGGTTTCACGGTGTCACAGAAAGTGTCTTACTGGTGGTTTTACCAGAGGGTCTTATACTGAGTGTTTTACCAGAGTGTCTTACTGGAGTGTTTTACCAGAGTGTCTTGATTGAGTGTTTTACCAGGAGGGTTCATTGGTGTTTTTACCAGAGTGTCTTACTGGTGTAGTTTTACCAGAGTGTCTTACTGGAGTGTTTTTACCAGGTTCATTGAGTGTTTTACTGTATGTTCATTGGTGTGTTTTAACAGAGTGTCTTACTGGAGTGTTTTTACTCAGAGTGTCTTTTACTGGTGTGTTTTACCAGAGTGTCTTTACTGGTGTTTACCAGAGGTCTTTACTGGTGTGTGTTTTTACCAGAGTGTCCTACTGGTGTGTTTTACCAGAGTGTCTTACTGGGTGCATTTACCAGAGCGTCTCACTGGTAGGTTTGCAACAGAGTGTTCTGGTGTGTTTTACCAGGAGTAGTCTACTGGTGTTTCACCAGAGTGGTTCTTACTGAGTGTTTTACCAGAGTGTCTTTTACTGAGTGTTTTACCAGAGTGTCTTACTGGTGTTTTACCAGAGTGTTCACTGGAGTGTTTTTACCAGGGTGTCTTACTGGTGTGTTTTTACCAGAGTGTCTTACTGGTGCTTTACCAGAGCGTTCTTGTTGGAGGTTTTACCAGAGTGTCTTACAGTATAAGTTTTTACTGAAAAGTCTTTGATTGGTGTTTTACCAGAGTGTCTTTTTTACTGGTGTGTTTTACCAGAGTGTCTTACTGGTGTGTTTTAATGCCAGAGCAGTCTACTGGTGTTTTACCAGGAGTGTCTTACTGGTGTAAGGTTTTACCAGAGTGTCTTACTGGTGGGTTTTACCAGAGTGCCTACTGGTGTGCTCTTACCAGAGTGTTTTACTGGTGTCGCACCAGAGTGTCTTACTGAGCAAGTTTTTAACAGAGTAAGTTTACTGGAGGTTTTACCAGAGTGTCTTACTGGAATGTTTTTACCAGAGTGTCTTACTGGTTAAGTTTGTCAGAAAGTGTCTTGCATTGGTAAGTTTCAAACAGAGTCTTTACTGGTGTGTTTTTCTTAATTAGAGTGTCTTACTGGAGGTTTACCAGAGTGTTCCACTGGTGTGTTTTACCAGAGTGTCTTACTGGAGGTTTTTTACCAGAGTGTCTTACTGAAAGTTTAAACAGAGTGTTCACTGGTGTTTTACCAGAGTGTCTACTGGTGTGTTTTACCAGAGTGTTCCATTTGGAGTGTTTTTTACCAGAGGTTCATCGGGAGTGTTTTTACTGAAAGTGTCTTACTGGAGGTTTTACCAGAGTGTCTTTTACTGGAGTGTTTTACCAGAGTGTCTTACTGCGTGTTTTTACCAGTGTCTTATCGGGATAAGTTTTTACCAGGGTAGTTTACCATGTGGTTTTCAACAGAGCGTCTTACTGGAGTGTTTTACCAGAGTGTCTTTACTGGGAGTGTTTTACCGAGTGTTCACTGGAGTGTTTTACCAGAGTGTCTTACTGAACGTTTTACCAGAGTGTCTTTACTGAGTGTTTTACCAGAGTGGTTCATTGTAAAGTTTTACCTGCAGGTCTTTACTGGAAAGCGTTTTACCAGAGTGTCTTACTGAGTGTTTTTTACCATATGTCTTTACTGGTGTGGTTTTACCAGAGTGTCTTACTGGTAGTTTTTACCGAGAGCGTCTATCGGAGGTTTTACCAGAGTGTCTTATCGAGGTTTCTTAATTAAGAGTGCCCTCATTTGGAGTGTTTCACCAGAGTGTCTTACTGAGTGTTTTAATTAGATGTCCTACTCCAGGTTTTACCAGAGGTCTTATCGGGATAGTTTCAAATGAGGGTGTCTGATTGGTGTGTTTACCAGAGGTCTTTACTGGGTGTGTTTTACCAGAGTGTCTTGCTGGAGTGTTTTACCAGAGTGTCTTAATGGGTGTAGTTTTACCAGAGCAAGTCTTACTGGAGTGTTTTAACAGAGTGTCTTACTGGAGTGTTTTACCAGAGTGTCTTACTGGTGTGTTTTTACCAGAGTGTCTTACTGCGGTTTTTACCAGAGTGTCTTTACTGTGTTTTACCAGAGGTTCCTTTACTGGGTGTGTTTTACCAGAGTGTCTTACTTGAGTGCCTTATCAGAGGTTCAATGGTGGCTTTTAACAGAGTGTCTTGATTGGAGTGTTTAACAGTATGCCTTACTGGTGTGTTTTACTGCAGTGCCTTATTGGTAAAAAGTTTTTACCAGAGTGTCTTACTGGTGTGTTTTTACTTAGAGTGTTCAGCATCAAGATAGTTTTACCAGAGTGTCTTACTGCGTGTTTTGGCCAGAGGTTTTCACTGGTGTGTTTACCAAGATACTTACTGGTGTGTTTTAATTAAGAGTGTCTTACTGGTGTGTTTTACCAGAGTGTCTTACTGGTGTTTTACCAGAGGTTCACTGGCGTGTCGCACCAGAGTGTCTTACTGGTGTGTTTACCAGGAGTGTCTTTTACCAAAATTTGCACTCAGAGGTCTACTTCTGGAGGTTTTTACCAGAGTGTTCACTGGATGTTTACCAGAGGTCTTACTGGTGTGTTTTACCAGAAAGCGTCTTACTGGAGTGTTTTACCAGGGTGTCTTTTGATTGGTGTGTTTTTACCGAGAGTGTCTTACTGGAGTGTTTTTACCAGAGTGTTCTACTGTGTGTTTTACCAGAGTGTCTTACTGGTGTGTTTTACCAGGAGTGCCTCATTGGTGTGTTTTTACCAGAGTGTCTTACTGGCGTACTGGAAGTCTCTTACTGGGTGTGTTTTAACCAGAGCGGTCTTTACTGAGTAAGTTTTTACCAGAGGTCTTATCATGGTTTTTACCAGAGTGTCTTACTGGAGTGTTTTACCAGAGTGCTCTTACTGGAGTGTTTTTACCAGAGTGTTCCTGATTGGAGTGTTTTTACCAGGAGGTCTTACTGGTGTGTTTGAGAGTGCCCTACTGAGTGTTTTACCAGGAGGTCTTTACTGGAGTGGTTTTTACCAGAGGTCTTACTGGAGTGCTTTACCAGAGTGTCTTACTGAGGCTAACAGAGTAGTCTTTACTGGCGTGTTTTAACAGAGTGGTCTTACTGAGTAGTTTTTACCAGAGTGTCTTACTGAGTGTTTTAACAGAGTGTCTGCATTGGTGTGTTTTAATTAGGAAAGGGGTTCTATTTCCTCGAGTGTTTTACCAGATGTCTTCACTTGAGTGTTTTACCAGAGTATTCATTGTGTGGTTTTACCAGAGTGCCTTTACTTTGGAGTAAGTGTTTACCACCAGGTTCCATTGAGTGTTTTACCTTGCAGAGGTTCACTGGTGTGTTTTACCAGAGTGTCTTACTGGAGGTTTTAACAGAGGTTTTACTGGAGGTTTTTACCAGAGCGTCTTACTGGTGTTTTTACCAGAGTGTCTTACTGGAGTGTTTTACCAGAGCGGTTCATCATGTTTTACCAGAGTGTTCACTGGTGTGTTTTACCAAGGTTCACTGATAAGCCGCATCAGAGTGTCTTACTGGTGTGTTTTGACCAGAGTGTTCACTGGAGTGTTTTTAATTAAAGAGTGCGTCTTTACTGAGGTTTTACCAGAGTGTCTTGACTGGTGTTTTACCAGAGTGTCTTACTG